>NW_028297119.1:1399446-1432412 GCF_055798465.1 Pogonomyrmex barbatus
ATAATAAAATATTTATTAAAGCTCCTGGAGTACTCCACGTTGACGGTACCGTCGCGGTGAAAAATAGAAGCTCATTCATCCTTGTTCATCTTATCTTTGTTCTTGTTCATCATATAAGTGACGTGTGGACAACGAAATTTTTTATTGCAGCTATTTTCGTTATTATGTTCTTAAGGAGTTAGGCCATCTCTGAGGTCTAAGAAAATTGAATTTTTTTGTGCTTAAATCGTTAGTTCTCAATCATAGAAATAATGAAAACAATTTTAAATTGCAACTCTATCATGCTGTTAGAGCTGTGTTAACAAAGCGCATCGTCGCGCTGCCAGATGACTCCAGATGTTTCGGAGCATGCTGGCGTTCTTTGTATTCCTCAGGTATATAGAATTATAGCTATCGAAAAATGAGTCCTGCTCAATATATATTGTTGTGGTCGAGTGGTGGTCCGCTCGTTTTTGGTCCCTGAGTAATGTTGTGAAGATCGTTCCTTGCCAACGCACCGTTGTTTATGTTTATCAATCGATTGATTTGAGATTGGACAGAGACGGTGGGACAGTTTTGAGAAGCTTAAAGATTGTAAAAGCGAGCTGTGTAATAGTTATTGAGCTTATTAAAGTTCTCTCTTTGTAAACGGTTTCTATTTATTTCCGTGAGTCGCGTGAGTGTGAATTGTGCGAGTGACCGCCGCGGAAGTGTGACTATATATATATATATATATATATATATATATCTATGTATATATATCTATGTATCTATATATATATATATATATATATATATATATATATATATATATATATTGTTGCGGCCGTGCGGTATTCCGTTCGGCGCTGCTAAAAGATAATCAATATCAATCGATAAGAGTTTGAATAGAGGATCGGCCCTTGGCAACGCGTCGTTCTCCGACTGTTTTACAGATTGGACGGCCAGATTTCGCGGTGGCCGAACGCGTTTCTGTACCGTTGGTTTAATAAAGAGCGAGTCTTTCCTAAAACAGTGTTCTTCCTTTCCGAGAGCGCTCCGCCGAGTATCGCGATCACGGGAAGTAACGCCGCGAACGCGACAATATCTATATATATATATATATATATCATACAGCTATAATAGCGTTTAAGAGCAAACTTACTGGGAAATTAATTGAATTGGCATTTTATTATGGTTTGGCAATCAGGCGTAATGTCGATTCAATCGAAAAATGAAGAAAGAAATCTGGGCAACATTGTATCATAAAAGTTCGACTAACGAAAAACCGCAGCATGATTTTTATCCTGCCGGAAAAATCTTGGTATTCCTATCAAAAAGTGAAGGCAGCTAATAAGCTTTCAGAATATAAGATATCAATAAATTTTGTTGTTTTTGATGCTGCGAAGCCTATTTATAAAGAGTTGAGAGTAGTAAGTGGGTAGCCATGGCGCGTCAAAACAAATCCCCACCACCTTCCCACTGGCGCCAGGGGCGTGGCCTCCGACTGGCAGCTACGTGGAAATGGAGCGTTCTGATTGGTCGGCGGTCGTGGAAGGTGATAATTAGGTAATTAGTGGGAGCGTTCTGATTGGCTGACTCCGTAGCTGCCCGGCGCGTGATTGGCTCTAGCCATAGTGCCCCAAGTGTGCGATTGGTTGTCGAAATGCTAGACGAAAAGTAGGGGGAGGGGGAGAAAGTGTCTGGGACCGATCAGGGTTCGAAAACAAAATGGCGTCTGCGAAAAGAAATATGACAGGTCTGTAAAAGGAATATACTTGTGAAGAATGGAATGCGATTTTTTGTGACACGCGGGATGGAGCGAAGAGAAGAAAACCAATTTTTGTGGGATTTTATTGGTTGTATATGGGATATGAAGAATCACGTTTTTCTTAGAGCGAAAGGTTTCTCGGCGCCTCATAGTCGGTGAATTTAAATAAATTTCTCGACTCGTTTGTCATTTTTTTGTATGGAGGAAATGTAGATTACAAGTGAATATAGGTTTTGAAGACGCAAGATTTGTTGGAGTAATAACCGTTAGAATTATTCAGCGTGTCGTACGGTATTTGGGGGAGGAAAACAGGAACGGACAGGTTCACACTAGAGGTTTCTGATGACGACGACGACGACGACGACGAGCTTGGAGTTATACGAGGCTTTTATCCTATGACAAAGACGCTGGTTGAAAAGATTTTCTAAATATAAAATTCCAGATTTTTCTAACATTAGGATTTATACACTAGCGAGATTATTTTCCCTAATTCTATGATAAACAAACGAAAAATATTTAAAAATGAATAGATATTTCTAGCCTGGAATTATGTGGCTAAAATCGACTTTAGATCAGTGGGAAAGGAAGTAAAAGGGACAAAGAATTTATGTTACAAAAAAAATTAGGTTTATTGTTATATCATTATACATACTACTGTGATCAAATATAAACGAGATTTTTAAATTTAAACTGCGCGGGTTCATCGATTCTGACAATATTTTTTTGATTAAGTTGGTAGTACTGTCTTTGACATCTGTGTGAAATTTCATATCATTCTCTTCATTTGTTTAATAGTGAACGTTCGTTTTTGTGAATATCCAAAAGTATTTTTTTCGATTTTTACGATGTGTGATTCTGTTGGGCAAAGAAATTGTATTTTATTTTGTTTGCGGAATGAAATTTCTGCTACTGAAACGTTCAGAATGTTGCAGAAGGCTTTTGGTGACCAGGCTCTATCAAGACCAAGAGTATTTGACTGGTATAAAATGTTGAAAAATGGTCGAGAAAGCGTAGAAAACGAACCACATCAAAGACGACCAAAAACATCAACTGATGAACAACACGTGAAGCAAATCAAGGATTTGGTGCTCCAAAATCGTCGACTGACAATTAGAGAACTTGCGGATACTGTAAACATTTTATTTGGATCAGTCCAGACCATATTGAAAGACCATTTGTGCTTGAGAAGAATCAAATCTCGTTTGGTTACGAAAACACTCAATTTTTTAGAAAAACAGAGTCGCGTTGAAGTATGTGAAACAATGGTTTCTGACTACCAGGACAAGATAAAACGCATGATAACTGGAGATGAGACTGGATCTATGCGTACGACTCGGAAACAACCGACCAATCGAGCGAATATCGTGCAAAAGGTGAGGCAAGACCAAAAAGATCGCGCCAAAATCGCTCAAAAATCAAGGTTTTGTTAACAGTTTTCTTCGATTATCGTGGTGTGGTGCATTATGAATTTCTTTCGCCAAACTGTCAACAAGAAATATTATTTGAGTGTTATGCGTCGTTTGCGTGAAGCTATTCGCCTCAAGAGGCCACATTTATGGGCAGACAACTCATGGTTTTTGCACCACGATAATGCGCCATCTCACACTGCACTGGTTCTTCGTGATTTCGACATTTCGCCAAAAACTCGACCCATATCGTTCCACAACCATCGTATTCGCCTGATTTAGCACCGTGTGACTTCTGGCTATTCAGTAAACTCAAAAGACCGCTCCGGGAACACCGTTTTGAATCGATTGAGGAGATACAAGTCGAAACGAAGAAGGTATTGAAGGCCATTCCGGAAGAAGAGTTTTCAGAGTGTTTCGAGGATTGGAAAAAGTGTTGGCATAAGTGTATTGCATCGGGAAGGGATTATTTTGAAGGCGACGAATTTGATTTTGAAGAATAAATAAAGATTTTTCACTCTATAACAAAAATCTCGTTTATATTTGATCCCAGTAGTATTATACCATAATAGTGTTTCTTTAATGTTTAATTATTCTTAAAAGTACAAGTTTGTATGACAGCACGTTACATGAGATTTTTCACATTTCTTTTTTCCACGAAGAAAAATTTTACGAAATAATTGCACGATTAGCTTATCATTATCTTCGTAATCTTCGCTGAATATTTTGAGAAATTGTTTAAGCTTATAACCGCGAGACAAATAATAAACAAATACGCAGCAATATTGTCCACAGGTCTGAGAAAATGTGTCTTGTAATCGCACGATGTTCCATTTATGAGTAGTAGAGTTTCGTCGAAGTCGTAAATTGAATCTGGAATCTAGGGATGGTAGTCCGTAGCTATCGAAATACAATTCGACAAATGGATATGGAGGCATCATAGTGACTTATGAATGCTTCATTAATGGCGACAACCGCTACTTCTTTCGGCAATTTCCCCTCAGCGTCGCGGAAACCTTATATCGATAACTATATCCATGATGCGTAGAATATACTTTCAATTTGTTTTGCACGAAGTGACGACGTTCGCGTCTAAAGCAAAACTGCGGCTATTTTTTATTAAGCTTTCGAAGAAATAGAAATTAAAAATAGATAACAGTGGGAGGGGAGAAATTTGAGTATGTCTCATCCGCTAAAATCAATGATAATTTGACGCGAGGAATCGATCTCTAACACGTTATCGAATTCTGCGTAAACAATACAATTAATCGTTGAGGTAATAGCTTTTTCAAATCGCACCTCTAATCGTAAACTTCCATGTCTGACAAGATTCCAATGTCCAGCGCAATTTGCCGATAAATCGGGAGTGAGATCGAAAGCGAAAAGCGTGAAACCTTTGGCATAATCTTCTCTGCTTATAGAATTCCCTCGTTTAGAAAATGGATGTCTGTTCCTGAGAAGAGGGTGTTATAAGCCTCGATATAGAGCGGATGGTCTTTTGAGAAATTCGGTTGCAGCGGTCTACTCGGAATTTGCACGCCATCGGCATATAGCGAGAAAAAATTTATGCCGTAATTTTTGAAATTAAATGGATTTAACTTTCTATCGCCGTTAAACGCTTTGTTATCAACGAATCCGACTATTACTCGTTTCGGAAGTTGCCCGAATATCGCGTTATCAATCGATTCTCCTACCACTCCGGCGTGAATCGTGAATGTTTTAATTTCGACTCGCGTCAGAGGACTTGGCGGTTGTTTTACTCAGCATTCTCGCATGTTCGAGTAACACTGTAGGGCTTATTTTTGCTCTTCTTGAGTAAACTAGCATCTAGAATGCGAATTTTCGACGTTGAGTTGCCTTTCATGAGGCAAAACGCATCTCTCGAGCGAACGAGTCTCATTCTAACCTCCACTCCGTTAATTAAAAATTTATCCTAATTAAAGACGTTGCATTAAAGATGACCTATTAGATCTACCAAACGCTCTCCTTGGATGTATCGGGCGCGTCTCACGAGAGTTTGGTTGTCCGATTCTAATAGCGCGTCCATATAACCGGATTCGTCCGTGTCCCATAGACATGAAGTCAGATGGAAAGTTTTTGCCGGTGAAGAATAACTTAACAATGCTTCGATGTACGCGCGGTACGCATAGGCGTTGTTTGGAGGTGATACGAGTTTTTGATTAAAGTACACGTCGATCTGGTTGAACAAGGTCAAATGTAGTAAATGATTCACAGGGCCTACTTTGTTTCCTCCTGCTCCTCCTCTTCCTCCTCCTGTCGATGTTTCAGGACCAGGTAAACTTTCTACTCGTACGCGAAGGCTTAACATGGTATGCGTGAGATCTAGATAATCTTCTCCGTGTCCGGGTACGACGAATTCTATAGGCGCGTCGTCCGCGAGCGAAGTTACCGGTTTGTAATAAACCCATTGCGAATTCTCGATACTGGTTTGAGTAGGAGATAAACTGAAAAGATCGAGCTCGCTCTTTAAGCACTCGCTCGAGTGAGTATGAAGAAAGAACATATCTCTCAAATTTACGAAGTGCATCAATTAAGTGAATATATCGAATACGGTGCGCTTTTTCCCGCTATTTCGATGTTTCGCTGCCTTTTTAATTTTGCCCGCTTTCCTCTTCGATGATTTTTTTTTAATCGTTTTTTTTACGCCAATTTTCGATGATTTCTTTTTTTTACCGGCTTGTCTGCGTTTACGAACCGCGCTTCTCCCGGATTTAGCGGTGCGTGCGTCGTGCCCTTCGAAGGGAAACTGACCCGATCGTATTTTCGCGGATGTTTTATATCCCGAGCCCTTTATCAAGTTATTTATATTTTCTTTAGTTTTTCTCTTAAGATTTCCGCCCGATTCCTTGAGCCGCGTTTTGACTGCTTCCTTGAACGGAGTGTTATTTTCAACATCTTTATCATGCCAATTCCGGCGCGTAAAGCTTCTTTCCCGACTACGCACATTCCCCTGCTTAGATAAGGAAGTACTCTTCTAAATAATCCTCCGAGGAAACTACCGATCCCATGACCACGCTAATAGGCTGAACCGATGAAAATTCGTGGAATTCCGCCTCCTCTGCCTCCACCGTTTTGCATTTCGTAATACTCGTCGTATTCCACGGAGGTTTAGTTTTTTTCTCAAAGCTTCGTAGACTTTCCACCGCGAATGGTAATTAATGGACGCGTCTAAAGTGTAATGTTACTATCAACGTTCCGGATACGAATGGTATTTTTTCTCCACGGTGATCTTTTAGATCTATTTCAATTTTATGGAATTTCGTTTGACGCAAAGGAGTATATTGCAAAGTGGAGAAATATTTTACTAAATTCATCCCGTACGTGTAATGACATCCGGGTATTTCAGTTGGAACGATTCGAAGAAGCGGACTCCGCGTATCGCCGGTTATGTAAGACTCGCAAATGTCGCAATAAACGTACATTTTATCAGGGATACTGTGCCATAGACTACAGGGTTCTGCAGTTCAGAAAGATACAGCGCGTCCAGTACCGATGGCATAACCGAGTTTCAAAAACGGCGTTAATTCGTCGGTTAAGTAACTTGTGACGGTAAATTGTAGCGGTATCATCGATGTTGATCCTTAATATTTGAAAAATATTAGCTGGCAGATTTATATAATGAACGAGAGTACAGTTGTTGTCACAATCGATGCTTATACGGACATTAGCTGAGCCTTTTCGTAGTTCGAAAGTAAAATGCGAATCGCTGCACATGCGTCTGCACTCTTTATTAATCGCGTAGATAAGATCCTCTGTATTTTCATAAACTCTTGCCTGTAAGTGCAATTCTTTCACCGTAAACTTATCATTTTTCTCATCTTTTACGCTCTTCAAATCTAATCTTATTATCGTTTCGACGTACGTGAAAAAGACTGAAGGGAAATTGATCTCGCTAAGCGCGACTTC
The DNA here is from genome assembly GCF_055798465.1 of Pogonomyrmex barbatus. NCBI lineage: Eukaryota > Metazoa > Arthropoda > Insecta > Hymenoptera > Formicidae > Pogonomyrmex > Pogonomyrmex barbatus. Next base: position 1,406,509 of record NW_028297119.1, read on the forward strand.
CCATTCCCCGAATAAATGTACGCCATGAGGTAATTGAGTGGTGAAAGAAAAGCATGTATTTCCCGGGAAATATTTCTTACTGCTATCGCTCGGAAGAACCATAAAAAATTGCTCCTCCTCCATCTTGGAGAAAAGTTAAACTCGAAGCGGGAATCCAACTGTCGAATTTACTGGGATATCCTTGCCAGCTAACTAACTGTTTATTAGCACCGCGTCTTCTGCTTTTTATCACGCGCGACGATAAACTCTTCCTCCCCCAAATTTTTACTGATCCGTGCTAATTCTTGTTCATAAAAAATCCCATCGATGTGTTCATCCAATAAGTCGCACAATTTGTACACGCGGGGTCTTCGCCAATGAAGAACGCGACAAACTCGAAATATTTCCTCGCTCCACCGCGCTTCGTATCCTTTCTCGAAAGTGGCTTTTGCTCTACTGACACGAACGAGATCATTAACATCGAATTTAGCCTTTTGTTCTACTACTTTCGACGCCCCCTTCTCTCTCTCGCCTCTACGCCGCTCGATATTTTCGCGTGCGATGCGAGCATTTTCTCTCGTAACGGTCGCCGGTTGCATCCTAATGAACGAATGACGAGTGTGATTGTAAGCGCACGATATCTTGCAGTACTTCGATGTAACGCTGCGTATTTTTATGTGTAAAATAGCGCCACATTCGCTCCTTTAACGTTCTATTGAAGCGTTCAACGACGGCTTTGATGTCCGGATTGCGAGTTACTCGATAACATATGCCTCTTTCTTTTAAAAAATCTTGCATCGATCGCGCGATAAATTCTTTACCCTTGTCGGTTTGCAAGTACACGGGTACTCGACCATCGCTTCTCGAGAGAATATTTTGGAAGGCGCTTGTCACGCAATTGCTCGTTTTATCCCGCAACAGTTCTACCCAGACAAATTTACTAAGTACGTCGATAACGAGAAGATAAGAAAATCCGTCATTATAACTTTTGAGATTATGGAGTTCGATCAAATCGGCCTCCCACAGATCGTCGATATTCGTCACGTTGTAACGCAATCGCGGAAATTTTCGTCTCGACAGACGGTGCAGCGTGTACGCGTCTTGCGATTCGAGCCAGCGAGCTACTTCTTTACGAGAGAAATTCGGTTTAGCGGCACGCGACAAGTTATCCGTTTCCGAATACCCCGCATAGTGCGCTGGATCGTAATACAAATTTTCAAGCCTGGTCATTTCAATTCACTCCAATCGAGTAAGCGTCTTTTTCTTGCCTGTCGAGAATCTTTCGCGAACGTTATAGGAATATCGTCTTTACGAAAACGCGGCGAAAGAAATAATGCGCACCTTGCTCGCTCTTTTTCTTCGGTCTTTCGGCGTTTGTGTCCCTTTCTCATGCGTCGTACTCTTTTCCGCGTCGTCGCCGTCGACGTCGCCGGCGTTAACAGTTTTCTCGGTTTTTTCGGAGTGGAACTCGCTTGTGGTGATGATAATATCTTGACAAATGTGGTTGCTAACAATTCCTTATTTCATACGAGTACAGCCGGGGTGTTTGTCGTACGTAGTAATCGCGCAAACTGATCTCTTCCTATTGCTTTCACGGTTTTTCTCTCGCGCATCGCGTCGTTTATCAGTTCCGTAATATTCGAATCTTTTATAACGTCACCATCGATAGTCATGATTTCTTCCTCGACCCAAGTAATTCTCGCGGGTACTGCTTTATCGATCAAATGTTTCAAAATGTTTCAGAAGTAAACGCGCCTTGACGCGAAAACTTTTCGGCATCTTTTGTAATATTTCTTCGACGCTTTGCCGTTCGCGTTTACGCAGAGACTCGCCACGTAGTATATTATTTACTTGCCCAACAAGATGAGAAAGTTTGCTAAATGGTTGTCATTCGCGCGCTGGTTCCACTATGTCCCTCTCCTGCGCATCTGAATTGTTCTCATCGGCGGCGTTACGCGTCGAATCTTCCTTTTGCGCTTTATGAAAATGGAAATCTGTACTTCTTTATACAATTTCCAATTTCTCACCTACATCGCATGGAGTGGGAGAATTAAGAATTTTGTTCATATCGGAATCGAGCCGTGACAAAGTCATACCGGGTGTTTGTACGGAATGTAAATTTTCTCCATGTAATTTTATCCGAATTCTGCCGCATGGAATTTTCCGTGATGCCTATTTCCGTTTGCCGCTGTTGTTGGAGACGATGCATTCTTTCGAGATTTTCTGTGGAAATCAAGACCATCTTCTTTGCCCTTTCCATAATTAGGCTCTCTCTCTCTCTCTCTCTCTCTCTCTCTCTCTCTCTCTCTCTCTCTCTCTCTCTCTCTCTCTCTCTCTCTCTCTCTCTCTCTCTGCAGTGTAATAAATATACCAAGGTGGAACATATGCTGCAAACGCTGCAGTTTATGTCCATAAGACAGAGGCTATATTATAATGTGTGTACGTTTATCTTTAAGGTTGTGAATAACATGCTACCGGAACAATTAAAAGATCAATTAGAGCTAGTGGGGAGCAAAAATGATAGACAAACGCGACAAACCGGAGATATTATAATAAGATTTCGTAGAACAAGGAGTGCACAAAAAAGTATGTTCTACGAAGGAGTAAAAATGTACAACGCGTTGCCAGCCACAATGAAAAGATGTGATAAACTAGAAATGTTTAAGCGAATGTTAAAAGAGCATATATTAAGTATAATTTAAGTGTGTATCATGTATTTGCAAAATAGCTGAGAAAGCTAAATAAAGTCTAATCAATCAATCAATCAATCTCTCTCCCTCTCTCTCTCTCTCTCTCTCTCTCTCTCTCTCTCTCTCTCTCTCTCTCTCTCTCTCTCTGACTATTCTCTCATAATTTTCGAAAATAGGAACGAAAGTATAGGCCCTATGAGATAGGGGAAAAATCCGCCTCGCTGTAATAATAGCTTTTTCTTTTCCAATTACCGTCTTTTTTCGTTATACGACGCAAAGATGCTTTATATTTGCTGAGACGATTTTTTTCAGAACGTTCGAGCGGGACGTTACCCTTGACAGTATTGAAAACGCATTTGCAGATACAATGAATGAATTTTTCATCCGCCTGATGTAAGAAAGAGGCGCGTTGATTTTTGTTCAAATAACATAGCGCTTTGAGAAGACATATTTTTCTTACTGATCGAACGTTCTGCGATTTTTCTCGCATTAACTGAAGATTCTCTTCTCTTCTTCATCGCGAGGAAGTTGCGCGACTGTCGCGAGAGAATGCGAGTACGATACTTCTATACTAAACTTCCGGAAAAGGATCTGCGCGATACGTAAACGTAGTTCAGCGTATCATCGGGAAATATGCACGTGCGAAAACCATACTCGTCGGGAGTCGATTGTTTCAGATCGAGCAATAAATATCCGTGAGGTTGAGACATGGCGTCGTGATACGCTTCCTCCAGGAACTTTGGATCGTTGGGATAGACTTGTCGAGCGAGATGGCGGATTTGCGCGTGATCTCGTGAAATCACAAAGTAATTCGCGTTGAGAGATATATCACGTTGTCCACGGCCCTGATGAAAGAGATTTTGTGTGATGAGAATTAAGCTGAAATTCTTATGATGACTTCCCTCAAACAGGTAAACAAATCCACGATCGCTTCGCTAGAGGATTCCCTCATAAGATCGTCTTTTATTATTAATTATTATCAATTTCGCGCGCGATGGATCGTTAGAATAATCTTCCGGACGCGGTAATCCCTCGTGAAATTCGATTGCGGAATCTCGAGTTTCGTATTGAAGTTGCTGATAAGCATCCTGCCATTCGGCGTAATAAAACAAAATTCTCTCAAAATAAACATCTGCCATAACGAATAAATGACGAAGAAATCTCTTTAAAAAGATTGTTTTTCCACATCCCGTCGGTCCGCACACGATCGACGTCCACGAATGTTTCCAGCGTACATCCATTTCGCGAAATAAACGTCTTGTGCGTCGTACTTAAATTAATAAACAAAGGGACCACTTGAAGTTCTTGATTTTTTCTCAGAGAAATTTTTGAGATTTTTGAGATTAGCTTACTCGCGGAAGGGCCCCACCGCGGCGGAGGTGTGCTCGCGCCAGCATCTTTGCGTAACGAGCTCGTACTCGTCCGCGACAAGCTTCGCTCGTACGCTCGTGCAAGCGTCTACTGCGAGAGCACCGTCGCTTACGAGCTTGTACACGGTGCTCTTCGAAAGCTAATTCAAGCCGGAAAAACTTATTCGCGGAAAAAATAATTTAATACTTATTATTGTAGATGTAAAAATTTATAACTTTTTCTTTTATAGGTGTACAAAAAAGTTCTGAGCTTTTTTTTGTAAAATTCAATCTTTATTCAAAAACAAACAAAAAAATATTAATCAGCGAAATATTCCCCGTTTGCATCAAAGACCTTTTGCCATCTTTCGGGTAGCTTGCGAATTCCTTGATGATAGAAGCTCACCGGCTTCGAAGCGATAAAGTCATCAATGCATTTTCGTATCTCTTCAAATTTCATGAAATGTGTATGAGCCAAATGATGCTGCAGCGACTGGAAATAGGTAGTAATAGGAAAGCGCCATGTCTGGGCTATACGCCGCGTGCGGGAGAAGTTCCCAGCCTAACGCAAAGATATGATCCTGAGTCGCTTTCGCAACATGTGGTCGAGCATTGTCATGAAGCAAGATCACTTTACGACGTCTTTGGCCAGTAAATGGCCTCTTTTCTTCTAATGTATCGTTCAAATTGGTCAATTGTTGTTGGTAGCGGTCTGCCGTGATTGTTTCACCCGGTTGTAACAACTCGTAATACAACACACCTTTCCAATTCCACCAGATACAGAGCAAAACCTTCTTGGCGTGGATATTGGACTTTGACATCGATGTCGAAGGTTGACCAGGATCAATCCATGATTTTCTACGTTTAGAGTTATCATAAAGAATCCACTTTTCATGGCCTGTAATGATTTTGTGCAGAAAATCTTTTTTCCGGAACTTTGAAAGCAAAGTGAGTGCAGTGTTACGCCGACGATTTTTGTTGTCTTCGGACAATTCATGCGGAACCCATCTGCCTTCCTTCTGAATCTTTTCCATCATATGTAAACGTATGGAAATGGGTTACTGCGTAACGCCAAGCTGTTCTGCAAGCTCCTTTTCAGTTTGTGCAGAGTTTATATCTAACAGTGCTTGCAATTCGTTCGTTTCAATCTTTTGAGGGCGTTCAGCACGCGGTTCATCTTCAAGACTGAAATCTCCTTGGCGAAATTTTTGATACCATCTTTTACATGTAGTATGACTTACAGCGTTCTCTTCATATGCAGCATAAATCATTGCAGTGGCTTCAGCAGCATTTTTCTTCAGATGAAACGCGAAGTGGATAGAAAATCGAATATGCTCTTTTATTATTGCCATCGTGAACACTACTCATTTTTGAGGTTATGTGCATCAAACGCTAAACCGTATGGCATTTTAGAAGGCCAAATGTCAACGCTTTAAAACCGCAAAAAGGCGGGAAGATATATAAAATTTAAATTGTTATTTTGGTTGTATGAAATTTAAAGCTCAGAACTTTTTTGTACACCTAATACAAAGTAATTTAAAAAATCGTAACTTATGCAATTATAATTTAGGATTATAATTTAAAAGATATTTTACAAAGTATTTTAAAGATTCTCTATTGTAAATTCAAAATATTCAAAATATTTTCTGTATAAAAAAATTAGTGATAAAAGAAAGTTATAGGAAAATTATAGGAAAGTGGGAAAAAATTGGATTTAAAAATTTAATTTTACAAAATTTTTATTATACTTTTTCTTACAATTAGAGAAATAAATATTTTTATTACATTTTTTCTTAATAACTAAACGCAAATTTGTAATTTTACATTTGTAATTTTACATTTTCTAATCGAAACTTCGTATAATATACATTTTTCAAATTTCCCATTTTTTTCTTAAATTTAATACTAAAATAAACTATGACTAAAATAAAAATAATCTTAATTTTTACAAGCATATTTATCCTGTATACATATTTACACTTGCGGGAGAACGGAGAAATCCGAGCCTTAACCTAACTTAATTTTAAATAAAATATCGTAAAAGGGATAAGAAAAAAGATTGTCGATGAATCTGCGCTTTAATAAAACAGGAGCACATGTTTTTACCTCGTTTCGCGTTATTACTTCGTAAAACGCGGTGCGACGAATTGTCTTAAATCGCAGATTTATCTCTTCCTCCTCCTCTTTTTCCCTATTTAATAATAAATTATAAATACTCTTAAAATTAAGCAGCCTCGAATTTTCAAAATTTAATTTAATCTCCTTTATCTTACATATTTCATATTTTCGTGCGTCCGGTGTACGTACCACGTACGCGTAAAACTTCGGCCCGCCAGATACAAACGCCTCGATGAAGCTACCACGCCCGTAACTCTCGAGTTCATCGGTCATGTCACCCAAAAAATTACCTATGTGCGGCTCGTACTCCTCGGGATCATCGCTGCTTGTAAATATACAAGAATCTGTATCGTAATATAATACGCGACGATCTAATTTTTCTAAATATTCATATAATTTTAATCGCGCCTGTGCCGTCGTGTATGCCGCTATCACCACGTTAGTTATCGGTGAAGATACTACCGCTTCACTCTTTAACCGCCATGAAACATATATCCTCGTTAACGGCAATACAGCGACTATCTCTGTTCAGGACTCGACAACAATTCGGCGAAACGCTGAGGGGATCTTATTATTTCTGTATTCGGCAGGTTACTCCGTTAGCCGAATTTCCCCCAAAACGAATTAAGACAGAGTTTGGCGACGGAGCCTAAGCCGGAATTACGTACGACGTTGTTTTTATCGAGAATGATACCTTCGGTTGCTTCATACTCCCTCAGGTAGCGTTCTTTAGCAACGTCGTCGTAGCATTCGTTCGGCCACCCACTCTCGCCTTTTTCAGTTGCAAAAAAGTGTTGATATATTCGGTAAACAATCCTCCCTATCGCGTCTCGGGGTTATATCGCGTGGATTTGTACTGCCAAATTTCGTCTATCCACGTCACGAGATATCCTTTTTCGACTGCTTTGCGTAATTCGCACAACACCCATGTGCCTTCGAACTCACGCTCCGCAAGATCGTCGTGAGTGCACGCGTCGCGAGAAAATGATTCGCAACATGTATGGCAAAGAGCAAATAATAATTTACCGCGTACGCGGTACGGTAGTACCGGATGGAAGAGATCACGCGGGGGGAGTACTCGGCAACGTACGAGACCCTCGACCGGAGTAAAATTAAAATTTGGCGCAATCCTTGCCCACATAAATATCCGGGTGACCAATTGGGAAAACTCCGATCTTGGGTACGTACGGGTACAGAGAACATACGTCTACGTACCGTATCTTCTCGATGCCCGTAATCTCGTATCGAGTCGCGATATTGCCGGTGCGTCCGCCAAAAAATGCATCGCGAGGATTGAGAGGTGGGATTTGACCATGGGGTGATATTCAAGAAATTCTTGCATCTCTCGATTCTCGCGTATTTCTTCGTCGAAAACGCACTCCCATTTTTCTGTTAGGATATATCCTTGACGTAATCGCCAAGACGCTGCAACCGCGTTCGTTCGTAACGCGCGTCAAACGTATCGTTAAAATTTTCGAGCGTTTTATCACGATTTAATGGATAGCAAGACGGGCATCCATGAAAAAAGCAACCGTGAAATTGCGTGACGCCGCGTCTCACCCCATTCTCGCATTCGTAATACCCGTCGACGAGCATGTCTTCCGCTAAATGATACTCGCGTCCCGCGTGAATTATTCGATGACCGATCTCACATTCCTTCAAAATTAACCATTGCACGGCTTTGCGCGACTGGTTATCTTTAAACCTGTATTCCGAAGGAATGATTCCTATTTCTCCTTCGTGCAAAAAGTTTTTCCGAAAAACTTTCATGCACGTTGAAGCAATAGTTGTACATTCCTCGAATGAACACACGTTTCCCAGCTGTAAGAATATTTTTCTGAAGGCCATACATGCTCGTCGAAGGATATTAATGTAATGTGGTGCGACAATACTCGAGTATTTCACGTTGAAGATCAAATACCGTATTTCTTTCAGACATTTCTGTGTGCCACGCGAGAAAACGTTCGCGTTCCTTTGTTCGCATTGTTTCGGGCGCGTAATAACGAACATCGGATAGTGGATCGACATATGTTTGATTATCGACAGTATTAAATAAGTGCGGAAAGACGTCTTTGTCACAAGTATCCGGTAACCCGAAGGCCTTCGGTAATTCCGACAAACGCATTGGCATATAATTAATACTGTCGATAAATTTCGTGCGATTTACTGTTAGGACCATAATTTTTGTACCGTTTAAAATTATACAAGGTTCTAATCCAGAATAATTTTCTACGATGTACCGGAAGATAAATTGCGCGTCAAATGATTTCGCGTTATGCGCTATATAAATAATCCGCGTAAAATGTTTCGTTGGTTCGTGTTGCGAATTCGACAAATTGTTTTACCGAATCCTGTCGAAAAACAAATTCGCGTACTCTGCACCAGTCGCAGCGCACCGACAAATTATCCATCCCCGCGCACGAATCGCAAATCTGTTGTGCGACGTAGAGTGTCGGGACGTGAATTTTCATATCGGTTCCCTCGAGCAATTGATCTTGACGCGTCTCAAAATCATAAAATACGAATGCCGTTCGTCCCTTATTGCATTCCCGCTCACCCGTGTTATTCTGCTCACTCTCTCCCGTAACTACAGAAGAAATCTCTGTCGGGCTCGACAGCGGAGGATCTGTCTTCACGTGAGAGAGGTTGCATGTAACAAAGATGATTTATCGGTTTTTGCGAACTGCAAATTTTGCAAAAAGAAACGGCACATTCGTGTCTTTTTGTCGCTTTTATAATCCGTCCGCAACCTTCGCAAAGCCGAATAGTATTGCAGACACTCGCCGGTGTTTTTCCGTCGTACGACTTTGTCGCCCGATGATGTTCAAAGCATGTGTTTCCTAAGAACGAACGTTTGTAAGTCTCGCATCTAACAAGTTCTACGATTTTACGTTGCTCGCACAGCGGCACTTTGTTACAACGAGAACATTTGTTTGAACAGCGATGACCTTTCCTCACGATAATCGATATTACACGGTATATAATAACCCCCTCTACTTCTCACGGCTGCTTTTAAATTTAAAATAGGACTATAATATTGTTGTTGCTCATAATATATAATATTTATTCGATACAATAGCTCATGTTCTAGAGAGGCGAGTACCGCGGTTCCGTCGAATAAAGCCGCGCCCGAAAGTAGCGAAATTATAAACAATAATAGCGATATCGAATGCGGCGAGAAAGCGTTGGAAACATTCTATTTCCCGAATCCCGCAATCCTCCGGTGGAATGGTGACACCAGCCCTCCTCGTCAAATCCAACGCGAGTTCGCGTTGTAACGAGGAATTCTGATGTCCACATTCCACTGCTCGTGAAGTTCCCCGCACGCAACGTACCGCGTTCGTGATAAATTTGCGCGGTCACGAGAGAGCAGGGAAAACATAAATTATCCGAATTGGAGATTGTTAAAATCGAACGTTTCGCAACGTCTTCCCGTGTAAGTTTATTCGAAACGCGTCCGCGACATTGAAAACGCGTACGTTAAAATCTCGTGCGATATCGAGACCTCCGGCGCTTTGCGCTACTGAACTCACAAGACGCCAAATGTCCTCACGAGTTAAGTCGCGTGCCGGTCAAAACGATAATCCCGCCGGACCGTGCGTTAAATCTTCCGAATCGAATGCAAATCCCACGTAATCATGCGGTTCGGAGATATGCAACGCGTAGGCATGAATTTCGGCGAATGCGTTTTCAAGCCAGTTATAAACATCGACTCCTTCGGATAGCAGACACAAACGGAATATCGCCTCTCTTCCTAATATCGCGAAATTTCTAAAGCGAATTTTCCCCGATTAATAATAAATGATTAAAATTTCTGATCTCGTGACAACACGCTTGTCCCCTTTCCTCTTCCTCCTCCCCCTCCTTTTGCACTTGTTCTTCTCCCATTATCTCCTCCTCCTCCTCCTCCTCCTCCCTTTCTTCGTCTGCTATTTCCTGCTGCTCTTCCTCCTCAACCTCTCCCTTCTCCAAATTTTCCTGAGGTGGAAGCCCTCCTCCACGCTGCGGCTCTTCATTGTTCGCTTCTGTGCAAAAGTTACAAAAAATTAGAAACATATTTTATAAAAAATACTTCGAGATTGCTTAGAATATTATGTTTGTATTTAATTTAGTAAACAAGCATATTTTTCTGAGGTAACTCGCCTTTTATCGATAGCGTCTCCTTCTCGCATAGAGAATAGGGCTGGAAGAAATTCCTATTAAAAAAATTCGATAATTTAAAATTAAATACAAACATAAATCGAAAAAGTAAGAAAAAAGATTATATACCAGGCAGTGTTTCTCTAATTTCCTCTTCGCCTTCTTCGGGTTCTTCCTCGCGTTCCTCCATCTTCTCCTACTCCTCCTCCTCCTCCTCCTCCTCTTCCTCCACCATTTCCTCCTCCTCTTCTTCCTTCTCCTCTTCTTCTTCCTGCTCTTCTTCTTCTTCTTCTTCTTCCCCTTCTTCATCGCTCCAAATTCTCTCTTCCGGGATTACGGGGGAGTACATATGGTCGTATTCTAAGAAAAAATATATCGTAAATTTTTATTTTCGATATTAATATTATGTCCTTAATCAATAAAGATATTATGTACTTTAATTAATATTTTCTCTCTATCGACTTACCGGGCGAAAACACTCGCTGATCGGGAGTACTTACTGCCGTATCTAAAAACAAAGTTGTATTAAGATTTTCTAACTTTTACTATTTGTTTTAAAAATTATTTATTTAAAAATGTAAACCAAATGAAGGCTTACCAAATGAAAGCTGAATAATTTCTGGCGCCTCCTCCTCTAATTCCTGCGTTCAATACGACCTTTCTAAAAGCATTTAATATTTTAATCTTGGAAAATTGTATTTTTACTCCTGTCTAGTTTTTAATAATATTGCTTACGCGCTGGATCTGCTTCTGCCTCGTCCTCCGCGTGTCGCCTTCGAATTTGCGTGAGCGGATTCATCACCGCAGTGACTCTTTGACGTGCATTTCTTACTATAATTTATTATTAAAAATTAGCTAAATCGCGAGTTCGATATATGAGTTGCTTTTATAAAAATAGAGAGTCACTTACCATTGTGGAGATGAGAGAGGAGATTTTGGATGTGTCCACCCACATCCTCCTCCTCGTGTCCAACCGCACGTCACGTTTCAATTATTTTTCCGGCAATCCAGAGTAAACGCGCGTCGGTACCAAAGTATCCTAACTAATACAATATTCCCAATATTGTATCAGAACATTCGCACAAAAAACGTGTGAAAAGCAGATAGTTGGCATCGAGCGAAACGTTAGATATTTAGTTAAAAATTTCTCCGCATTTATGTGAGTATCCAACATCGATGCTAACTTTATGCTTCTTCTAATCACTTCACTGCATTTTTCGCACCTTTATTCGCACAAAATAATCCGAAACTTTTAAAATTCGCGTGACGAAACCGGGGTGAAGCACGAAAGAGTTCAACTCAGAAATAGTTTTAGATAGCGCAAAACGTACTATATATAGGGAAAATGTTTTCCAAAAAAGATTTGTAAAAAATTGTAGAATTATCCCGTAGTTTCGAGAGCGCGAGGGGTAGAAATGCTATCTCAGCCCAAGTAATAAATCATTTTTTCTTGAAAAATTTATATTACCTGTAGCTTGACCTTTTTTCGATTTCACTTTTTTGGTTACTAACGGTGTTTTTTTTTTTTGTTATAAACGGCAGATATATAGCATGTCCAAATAGTTATTTAAATTTGAGGAAAGTTCTCGCTTCTTCAAATTTTTAAACATTTAACAAATTAAACATTAACAAATTTTAAACATTTATCAAATATTTCTTACTTGTACTTCTATTGTATATTTCGATACTTTCTTCTTCTTCTTGAAATAGTTTTTGCATGATTTTACGATGATTTTTTTTAAATTTTCTCATCTAATACTCTGACACGTTCGAACGTGATCGAACCTGTAATATTTGCTTTATTCGAGAAAATTCTTTCCTTGTTGAAAAAGAGCAACGTAAAATTATAGTTTACTCGAATGTTCAATAATTTATTTATTTAAAATTTTTCTCTAACATGCAAGACTCACGCGTGATCGAATCTGTAATAATGCTGTTATTCGAGGAAAGTTTTTCCTTGAAAAAAGCAGAGACAAAGCGAAAATACGCGTTTCTTCTAGAATCTTCGATTTAACTATATATTATTTATAAAACGTACTTTTTTGTTTATTTCAAAGGGAGAGGAAGATGCGATATAAGTAAATAATGTTGTACCGCTACACTGCTTCACTCGAGTATTGACATTCGAAGCGTCTACTTCGAAAATATCCCTCCGAGTTTTCGTTTGTTAAAAGTGGACATTTTGTTCAAAATTTTCTCATCGAATAATATGATCGGACAACAAGAAACTGTAAATCTCACTAAACTAGAAAATATTCGCAAGATATTCGAGAACTCTGTACAAAATGTGGAACAAAATTTGCTGCTTTCTACGATATACCCTCTCAATACCTCTCGTACGAATAAATTACACGTGGGATTACAATTATCTAGGAAGGAAAGGATCTTCGAGCCTGTCGTTAAATTGAGTGGTAATTCTGCAGAAGGAATCAGCTTTGATCCGGACACGTGGCAGCAATTTCAAGACAGTATTCGATACATGAGCGCATATTTTAACGGAAGCAGCAAAAGCAAAGTAAATCCCATCATATTTGCAAACATGTTCATATCAACTTCACCTCTGCCTACGGGGCGAAAGCTGTATTGGCGTATAAGAAAAATGAAAATTTTCCTAAAGAAAACAGTACTGGAAATATGCAAGCAGACTCGAAAACGGAGGAACAACCTCCGTCGAAAAAAAGGAAAACTTATTCCGTCGCAGTTGTTGTAATGCAACAAGCTACTTTTCAAGGAATGGAGAATATTGTCAAATGTATCGATGCTTGTATAAACCAGTTAGCATCCATCGTCGATACTGTTAACAAGTGCGCACATTATTTGATCAAAGAGATAGAACTATATCTACCTAACAATTACATCGACGCCGATATCGTCAAACTCACTGTCCGAGGCAATCAAAAGGATATGGAACTTGCTGTGAGGACGCAAATAAATAATTTATCATTTTTGGATACAATATTTTGATATTGTATTTTTAGAATTAATTACATTAAAATTTAAAGAAATTACTAACTAAATTACTACTATAATTTTATTGAATCGTGAATTATAATTTTTATATAATAACCGAATCGTGTATTTAATTTTGTAACAAGAAGAATAACTCTGTAACAAAACATATTCATATATATGCGAAAATAAATTCAACTTATACTTGATAACATAAATTCAAATTTACGTCGTTTCTTTATCTCTTCCTTTATCCTAAATTTTTCACAACTCCTCTTTTTTGAAAGTCATTTACGCGAGCCTACGCGAGCGTGTTTTCCTATGGTCTTCTAGTACCTCTGCTCTCTCTCTCTCTCTCTCTCTCTCTCTCTCTCTCTCTCTCTCTCTCTCTCTCTCTCTCTCTCTCCCCCCCTCCCCCCCTTCAATATGCTTGTATAGTTATCGTCGTGTCGAAAGAAAATTTTTTCAGCCACGTGTTTGTGGATAGGATAAAACCTTCGTATAACTCCAAGTTCGTCGTCGTCGTCATCGTCAGAAACCTCTAGTATGAACCTGTCCGTTCCTGTTTTCCTCCCCCACATACCGTACGACACGCAGAATAATTCTAACGGTTATTACACTCCGACAAACCTCACGTCTTCAAAACCTATATATTCTATAAATCTATATTTCCTCCATACAAAAAATGTCAAACAAGTCGAGAAATTTATCTAAATTCACCGACTATGAGGCGCCGAGAAACTTTTCGCCCTAAGAAAACGTCATTTCCCATATACACCATAAAAACTCGCAGAAAATCAGTTTTCTTCTCCACGCTCCATTCCCGAGTCACAAAAAATCGCATTCCATTCTCGACAAGTATATTCCTTTTACAGACCCGTTATATTTCTTTTCGCAGACGCCATTTTGTTTTCGGACCCCGATCGGTCCCAGACACTTTCTCCCCCTTCCCCTACTTTTCGTCTAGCAACGTTCGACAACCAATCGCACACTTGGGGCACTATGGCTAGAGCCAATCACGCGCCGGGCAGCTACGGAGTCAACCAATCAGAACGCTCCCACTAATTACCTAATTATTACCTCCCACGATCACCGATCAATTAGAATGCTCCATTTCCACGTAGCTGCCAGTCGGAAGCCACGCCGCCCACGCTGGCGCCAGTGGGAAGGTGGTGGAGGTTTGTTTTGACGCGCCATGGCTATCCACTTACTACTGTTGAACAACTCCGAACTTTTATCGAGATGTTTAGGAGGTTTCATGCAGAATGGCAATAAAAGCTTTAATGTGACTGTGTGGGCACTGGTTCCAAAATCTTATGCAAGTGGAAAAAAATATTTGACATTGCAACAGATATTGCTGTTTGTAATTTCAACGATTCAGAAATATGATTCAGAATAATGGAAATTATGAAAGTTTTGAATCTCGCAGTGGAGCCTAATTGTTACAATTTTTGTGAGGAAGTGCGGCGCGTTAAAGCGGCCGAGCGCAGTCTCACCGACGCAGCAAAAGAGGCCAGAAAGTCATTATTGTCAGCTGGAAAAGAAGTTGACAAGAATAATGCTGAGATGGAAGAGCAGTTTTATAGGACAGGTATCGCAGATGGACGCTGAAGGTAAAATAAAAATTTTTATTTTTATAGACAGAAAATCCTCTTGAAAAATTTTAAATGCGTTTCTCAAAACAGCATTTTTAAAATCGGTGTACAACATAACTCTTATAGTTTTCATCCAATTTACTTGAAATTTTTACAGAACTCTTTAATACATTCTGCAAAAAAGTACGTAGGTTTTTTTTTTTGAAATATTGAAAACTCTTTTTGCAATTAATACTTTTAGACATATATTTTAGAGTAAAAATGCAAATCTTTTGTAAAATAGCTGCCATTTTGAGAAAAATTAATATTTTAAAAGATCCCTATATACTTCTCTAATCTCTTTGATATATAATTAATTCTTTATATTTTCTTCAGATCAAACCGTATACCTAGATTTCTGTACATCGATTTGAAGCTACAGAAAAAAAGGATTTCGCAAATGAACCAATGCGCCGCCATTTTAGATAAATGTCTGCATGATTTGACGAGAAATCTTTCTTTCTCGGCGTAATCTTTCGAGATTAATAGTCATATTATATAGGGTATTTCATTTTAATTGCCACAGGCAAATAATTAAAAAAATGAGGGAGATAGAGAAAAATGGTGAACACAAAAATTGTAGAGTTTATAGGGGAACAAACAATGGTAACTGTGATCTTGATCTTGGGATCCAATTTCAAGGTCATTTCAAGATAAAATCGATTTTTTTAAATGGAAACCTCTATTTTTTACTTCAGAAATGAAAAGTACGGAAAATTTTACATTCAGATATGTCAGTAATGTCATGGGGTTAAGTTGACTTCTAGGGACCATTTAAAGATCAAAATAAGAGATATAGTTATTATAAATCGGGAACAGAAAGTAAGCACGCCTCATGGAATGCAGCATAAGTCATAATTAACTTTAATTCGGTGGTCGATTTTTTAATCAATATCCAGAATCTTAGAAATCTGATTGCGATCTATTATTAAGCCTCATCGAGAAAAAAAGAGTCATTTTTCCAGACTTTATTGTCTTCAGTCTATCTGAACATGAGTCCAGATGATACCTGAGCTACATACAATAATTTGTAAGCTAATTGTAGTTTAAACATTTAAATTTGAATAAAGACAATTTATCAGGAAATCCGAGTTTGAATTGAGTTCGTTACTTCGGAGCACGCGCACAGAATGGAGTCGTTTGTTACGGATAATGGAACAAGGAAATGGTGGGTGATCGACAATCTTAATAATTCACAGTCAGTTTAATGGAAACACTAGATATATTTCATAGAATGCCTTTTTCTCAACATACGTTATACAATTTACCAAAGTAGCGTGGAGTTTTCAACAATTTCGATTACGACTAACTTAGATCGATTTATCTTGACCATGACTCTCGCAAAAGAGACGTCTGTCTCTAACACCGGCCGGAAGGAGAGTGTCTCATGTCTATTAGAATTGTCGGTTCTCCGCCGAAAATGGAGCACGCTAGAATACTCTAAAATATTCTATTTCATCATACTTCCGGAGTGACACATCACTTCCGTGAAGTAGGTTTGGGCGCTAAAATCGCTCAAGTGCTAAACTTTTCCGCTGTATAGTATTCTTGATGCCATCCGCTGGCTGCCTTATCAACTTCTTATAAATTATTGCATATAGTATTGTACAAGTTGATCAGCACTCAAGTCCGGAGTTCTATATTTGGCAAATCACTCGGAATAGCCCCATAATCTTGTAATAGAGAAAACTGTTCGCAAAATCGTAGAACTTTACTTAAAGATTCACAAATCATTTTAGTTTCCACTTACAGTTCTATATACCTTTTGAATCAAATGTCTAAGAGAAAATTCGTTCATATGTAACAAATAAATGAATCACTGTAGAGATCTACCTATTCGATTTTCAATGTGTATTTACTTCTATCTGAATTACAAACAATCTATCGGAATACCGAGCTCAATCAGTTTATTCCAGATAACTTCAAAAATGTTTACAGCTTTTTCATAGCAGGTTTTATAGCAGGTTATACCTAATGTTATTGAGACATGCCCGAGGAAATCAAACCCCACTTCTTTGATTAATGTGATGTATTCTTCGACTATCGTTTTGCGAACTCTACTACATGAAATATCATTTGTGTTTATAATGTATATTTCATTTCTTCTGCAGTCAAAATAAAGACCCCAAGTATTAGCTACGGAAAAAGAAATGCTTTCTAACATCTGTCTATTCTTTTTTCGCTCTCTTTGGACCTTACTTTTATCAGTTACTAAAGAATACTGTGGTAGCTTAATATTAATATATTATGCCATATAACACAGCAGATGCTAATTCTGCAGCTGCTCTATTCGATATTTTATGTATATCATAGACTTGTGCAAAAATTGATAGTTCGATTCGTGTTTATATCTTTAAAGATTTATCAATGGATGAAAAAGAAACGTCAGAATTATTGTCGGATTTTTTAAAATCATTACATTTCATTTCAGACTCTTCCATATCGTCTCGAGGCTTTTTTCTATGTGATTCTCAAACTCCTACATATCATTATCAGACTCATAATTTGAGATTGCAAAATCAAAAACATTTCCGCTTAGAGAAGATAGCTATTCACATAGTCACTTCGATACATTTAAAAATTTTTCCTCACGATCTTGAGATAGTCCTCTCTTGTAAGGACTTTCTATATCAACTACAATTTCAGGACTTTATATATCAATTTTTATACAGAATTTTAATTATTGAATTTCAATTGACCTTTAATTAAAAAATTGCATTTGGTTAAAAGAACTTGTGCGCGTGTGCCCGCTCGCACGCACACACGCACAAAGAAATGTGCTGTATGAACAATATCTATCAGAACAATAATGAAATGACTGTTGTCACTGCGCACAAATTGGTAACACTGGAACTGGCGAGTTCACAATCGTCAAAGCAGATTCCTCGTAGATTTTCAGTACGAGTTTCAATCTCCTCGAATTAGTTAATGATTGTTAGCGTCCATTCTGCGAAAATGGATATAGCTAGACATCGTGCACAAAGAATTTGTGCCTCCAAGACTAACTGCCAACATTTTTATCGAGAAGTCTTTGGACAAATTCTTTGTGCACGATGTTCAGCTATATCCATTTTTGTAACACACTTTAAAAAATCAGTTTCGCAGAATGGACGCTAACGTTTCAAAGAAACAATTGCTCGTGTGCGATCGAGTATTGTAAACAGTTGGATGCTGCACTATGATAACGCTCCTGGTCACTGTCAATCATCCCATAGCCACAAAAGGAAATTCAGTTTTTCTATAACTCCTTTGTTCATCTGATTTGAGTTGCTGTGACTTCTTCCTGTTCTCAAAATTGAAATTCATCCTCGGGGAATGTTATTTGAGAACAAATGAGAATATTCATAAGGCCGCAACTGACCAGCTAAAGAATTTCATATTCCAAGAGTACTAGTATTGTTTTGAAGGATGGGAACAATGTCTCCGACGATGTGTATCTTTAGAAGGGGACTACTTTGAAAAAAAATCGTATAAATATTGTTGAATAAATTTGTTTTTTCTATCGACAAAATCTCACTACTTTCTGCCAGACCTTGTATATTACAGAAATGATATTAAAAAAAAACTGACGTTGCCAGTCGAAAGATCACATTTGAAATAAGTATTTTAAATAATCAAATTCTGTACTCTGTATTCGATTTGGATCGAAATATGTTTTTAATTTTGATATCAAAACATCTCGAAAACAATGCATTTTTGAAAAAAATATTTCAAATAAAAATTGTTTGAAGAGGTTTGAAGAGGTCCATTAGATTTCGCGTGCAGATCCGAACCTAGTAAGGCCCAGGTTGACATTTTTCGATGAAAATGTTTTATTGCAAATTCGTATACTACTCGTATGAAAAAAAGAAAACTTTGTTTTTGGTAATTTTTTGCTAAACTTCCAACAGGCACAAAGTAGCGCTCAATGTCCTTATTTTGAATTACGTTTCAGCCAATGAAGACAAGATCAACGGACAAGCTAATTAAAACGGAATCCCCTTTTCGATATGTAGATTGTTTAAGATTTTGTACAGATATGCTCGTCGGTTAAGCCGGGTTGCGAAAGACGGAAAAACGAATATATTGGTCTTAAACATTAATTATTTATTTAAATATATTTTAGATACAACGAATTGGCAAAAGCACGGATATTTACAGCGACTGATTATAATTAGTTTGTTTACAATAATTATTGCGCGGTTATTTACAGCGAGATTTTACAAGATATGTTGCACGAGGCTTATTACAATCGGTAAATACGGCTATGTAAGGATGTGCGGCTGTTTTCTACGCGGTCGCGGACGCGAACGCGGATCGGATGCGGATTTTTACGGCAGGCGCGGTAAGTTTCAGCGCGGACGCAGTCGTTCTCGTCGCGGGCGCGGTCGATCTCGTCATAGACGCGGATCACGGATTAATCCTCGGAGGATAGGACGGCGGAAGCCGTTCGCAATAGCGAACGCACTGTCGCGTTCGGCTGTGAGGACACAGAAACTCCTGACTGTGACGATTGCCGCTTCGCTGTGTTCTTGTCAGAATAAGGTCTGATCGGTACCAGTAACGCTGAGACAGCGAACACGCTACCTCAGGATCGCTCTTCTCCGGTCCGGATTTGATAGTTCGGAAGGATTCAAATCGATTCGCAGATATTATTTTACCCCCTAATCATTGAAATAAAAATAACAGTAAATAAATTGTTTGTTACTTATTTACGAGCATATTACAATTCAAATTCCGTGTTTGGGTCTTCCCGGGCGCGCTCGAATATTTCTGTCGTGTTACGCTGACTGTTGCAAATTCGACATACGGCCCGTAAGCCATAATTAATTACTCAAATCTTAACAAGATTATCGGCGTTTTGCGCCTTTAAGCCGACCGATCAATCGTTTCGTCCGAAGGTTTGAGTGCCGGACGAAACGATACTGGAGGGATGCATCGTTACAAACGAAAACAAGATCAGCGGATAATCCAACTAATGAAGACAAAACGGATGATACCAACGAATGATACGGCCAATGAAAGTAAGATCAGCTAATGATTCGATCAATAAAGATAAAATTAATGAACAATCCAGCGAAGACAAGACCATCGGATACTCCGATAAACATTTTGTTCTTTCAACTTGACTAATTGTTAATTTGTCAGACTAACAGTTAATGTGCAAATCGTTAAGCAAACAGTGATTGAAGCAAAAGTATTTGCAGCAATGTGAACAATAAAATTCTGAAGATTTTTCACAATTGTTATGCACACAAATGTATGGATAAATTGTCATCAAAATAAAATTGTACATGTGTAATAAACGGATGATCAGCTATGTAGCCTGCCTTATAAAATGAATACTGGATCAATGGATGAAATATCGAGGCCTGGGATACTCCACAGATAATGGACAAATGCCTGCAATTTAATGTAGTTATCGCGTTTCCAGATCTCATAGTCTATTTCTTTTCAAAACAATCCATAATATGGCGTACAAACAATTTTTATAGCCGGAAGTAGAACACATTCAATAATTAGATGAATCCAGTTGTGCCCTTCGGGATAAGCATTCACTTAACCAGAATTTTTCGTTGAACCGAATCAAATAAATTATTATCTCCGTTTGAGCTTCAATGATAAACAAGCAGAAAACATCTTTTGACATTCACAATTTTTAACGTTGATCAGAAAAAATTCTGTAAGAAATCTTCATTTTTACGCATTGCCAAAATATCAGCTCGAGCTAAAATATTTGCCAGAATGATTAGTGCACAGTTAGAACCAGTTATTTTCTCTAATTGAAAAGTAGCTAATAACTTGGTTCAAATATAGCGGCAAATGAAGAGCAGACATATTAATGACAGGAAATATCAACCATAGAGATAAAGGCGTGTGTTGAGATTGTGATAGATCCGCTTTCATCGCCTTTTGTGGAAATGTCCTGAAGCTGTTCAATTACTTGTCGAAATGTAATTGTCTAGATTGAAGATTTCATCACAACCTTAACTTTCTTCTCCGATTATCTTCTAAACTTCTACAAATTTTGTACTTTTCTTCTCGATATTCTGCTGATTTCTCCAAAAATTTTTTCCTAACTTGTGTAATTAAGCAGAATATAATGCAATAACTTCGTTCAAAATTACAGAACTATTTATTGGATGTCCAAAATTTCAATCCTGGCTTGTTAAACATCGCCAAATTAAATACTCTTCGACGAAAACATCGATCAGTTACTATCTGATGATGATCGCGTTTCTCTAAAAATTTAATATACACAGCTTTGTTAATCTCTCCAATAGTCCACTCTTTTTTCTTTAATTCGCTGGGCTCAACGATAAATTGTAGCTGTTAAATCTTACGAAGGAAATCGATTAATTACGGTCAGAATATTCTACTAATCATTAATTTATTAGGTGTACAAAAAAGTTCTGAGCTTTAGATTTCATACAACCGAAATAACAATTTAAATTTTATATATCTTCCCGCCCTTTTGCGGTTTTAAAGCGTTGACATTTGGCCTTCTAAAATGCTATATAGTTTGATGCACATAACCTCAAAAATCAGTAGTGTTTACAATGGCAATAACAAAAGAGCATATTCGATTTTCCATCCACTTCGCGTTTCATCTGAAGAAAAATGCTGCTGAAGCCACTGCAATTATTTGTGCTGCATATGGAGAGAACGCTGTAAGTCATACTACATGTAAAAGATGGTATCAAAGATTTCGCCAAGGAGATTTCAGTCTTGAAGATGAACCGCGTGCTGGACGTCCTCAAGAGATTGAAACGGACGAATTGCAAGCACTGCTGGATATAAACTCTCTGAAAAGGAGCTTGCAGAACAGCTTGGCGTTACGCAGCAACCCATTTCCGTACGTTACATACGATGGGAAAGGAAAGCAGATGGGTTCCGCATGAATTGTCCGAAGACAACAAAAATCGTCGGCGTGACACTGCACTCACTTTGCTTTCAAAGTTCCGGAAAAAAGATTTTCTGCACAAAATCATTACATCATTTGCGATGAAAAGTGGATTCTTTATGATAACCCTAAACGTACAAAATCATGGGTTGACCCTGGTCAACCTTCGACATCGATGCCAAAGCCCAATATCCACGCCAAGAAGGTTTTGCTCTGTATCTGGTGAGATTGGAAAAGTGTGTTGTATTACGAGTTGTTACAATCAGATAAAACAATCACGGCAGACCGCTACCAACAACAATTGACCAATTTGAGCGATGCATTAGAAGAAAAGAGGCCATTTACTGGCCAAGGACGTCGTAAAGTGATCTTGCTTCATGACAATGCTCGACCCCCTGTTGTGAAAGCGACCCAGGACCATATCTTTGCGTTAGACTGGGAACTTCTCCCGCACGCGGCGTAGAGTCCAGACATGGCACCTTCCGATTACTACCTATTCCGGTCGCTGCAGCATCATTTGGCTGATACACATTTCGTGAGATTTGAAGAGATACGAAAATGCATTGATGACTTTATCGCTTCGAAGCCGGTGAGCTTCTATCGTCAAGGAATTTGCAAGCTACTCGAAAGATGGCAAAAGTTGATGTAAACGGGGAATATTTCGCTGATTAATATTTTTTTGTTTGTTTTTTAATAAAGATTAAATTTTACAAAAAAAAGCTCAGAACTTTTTTGTACACCTAATATTTAGTTCTATACAACGAGTACACACTCAACAGGGAATCACCATGGAATATACTTTCATTCCCAAATCCGCCGAATGTCGCCCATCGGATGCGATGGAGTTCTTGATGTCTTAGCAATCGATCGATAATATATTCAATTATTCAACACCTTTCCCTTTCAGTTATAAATTTGAATGTTTTCATGCTAGGATCAAGATTTAGACATCGAGGTAATGCCCATTCGCGACATGATCATCGTTCTGTGCGGAATTGATCGATCTACTATGCCCGCTTCTATTGAGTTGAGTTCCTCCATCTGGATTCCTTTGGTTTCGTTCTCGTTTTGCCTTAACTCTGATTGAATACATATTGGCGAATTCGGTGACAATAGATGATCATCCTTCGCTGTGGGTAATGGTCTATTCCCACCTCTCCATACATGATATATGTGCCTTTATATCGTTTGATCATTTGAGAGCTGTACTTCTTCAACATCCTTGAGATCCAACGGTTTATTGTACTTAGTTTACGTTTGTTCTCTCTGATGTTTATTGTCACGTCATCGCCTATCTCCGGATTCCTCTTTCGTGTTCCATAATGACGCTTAAATTGGCGTTCCATTTTCTTTTCATTTTTTCCGATAATAGTTACTAGGATAAGTCTATTGATAATGCAGTTAATGATGACTTGATCTTTTTTCCCAAGAATAATTCTGCCGATGACTTTCCTTCCGGATTGATAGAGTTTGGAAATGTATCGATAACTGCATAGAAAATTTTGTAGTTCTGTTCACCAATTTATCCCATCTCTTTTAACCGCTTGTTTTATTGAATTTACCGCTTTCTCAGCCCGTCCGTTTGATTGAGAGTGTTCAAGAAAAGAAAATAGATGAGTTATATTCATTTTCCTGCATAAATTTAAACAATATTGTCGAAGATCCGCGATGCAGAATTTTCAAAATTTCTTCTCTTATCGCTTTCATAATGATAATTCTATCTTTAAATATTAACGTTCTATCTATAATGCTCAGTCTATCGTGACATTTGCTAAAACTTAAAGGAATTTGTTTTCTCTTAAATATTTTGCTTCTTGTCTGTAAAGTTTCTATAACCCACCTTCAGTTCGATGTTATTTTGAATTTCTTTCTCCAACTTTCTTCAGCTTGGAACAGCTGAATCACTGATATCCAAATTTGCGTGTGATCAATTCTTTTATTTCTAATTCCGTGTTTAAACGCAAGCAACTTGTAATTCTTTGACATTGTCTTGACAGAATTTATTGACAAGCCTGGATAAAACATTTGCATCCCCAAAATCTTCGGTACATACGTACTCAATTTCAAAACCAATTATAGCAGCCAAATTACTCATCGCTTTAATCAAGTGAGAGAAAGAGGAGGGAGGGACGCTAAGTCGGTGATCCTTTGAAATGAGTCGCCGGGGAAAGGGGAAGTTAGATAAAATATTAGAAGCCGATTATCCCGCTGCTATAAACAAATTGCGACTCGGAGGACCACGTGGTCCGCAGGACAGAGCGCGGAAGGGCCTGGACCCGCCGCCGCCGCGTCCGCCGCCTTTTTTCCTAAAAAAAGCTGCGAAAAGATGGCTCTTCGAATAAATCGACAACTGTATGTGTTATGAGAAGCGCCGATACTCCAGTTGCTATAAACAAATTGCGGAGATCATGGTCCGGTTTAGACAAGAGGACAAAGAAATTGCAAACATATAGTAGATCATTGGGCACGAGATATTACAGTAAGTGCCTTGAAAGTCTAACGAATCGATCGAATGTGAGAGAAAACCAGTGCGAATGCATCCAAAAAAAGTGAAGTGTCGCATGTACCGGTATTAATTGACAGGTGTCATTTATAACGATGCTCTATCCCTGTCTGTTAATTACTCATTTGCAGAAACGGAAGTATTATCATATCACGATACGATACGATAGGTCAGGTTACACATATATTATAAGAATAATGAGGTATATATAATGACTCATAGTTTGAATCTTTTTATATAGTGAGTAATACCATATATGAGCCACAGATAAAAAGAAAAAAACTTTAAAATGGACCTAACATTGAGAGATATATAATCGTTGTAAAGAATATAGCGCTAGATTAATAGATGATAACGAGATGTACAGATTCTACCAATCGAAGAGTTCACAAGTTTTCCGTTATGGAACTGGACGGCCTATCCATCGGTGAACATGACGGTTTATTTTTTTGAAGAGACATGACACCCCGACTCCCCAGTATTTTATGGAAAGACGCAACTTCCAAACAGTAGTGCGAACTTGTGCTCCAGCACGCTGGCGATTTTCCCCCTCCACTTACGCACACAGAGACGCTCCGTCTATCCGTGTGCCTACGCGCGCTCGATAAAGTTCGGCACATCGAGCGAGAAAGAGAATGTCCCTCTTTCTCGCTCCGCTCGCTCGACTCTATCGAGAATGCTAAATGCTTTCTCAACGTGAATCTGAGTCGCGAGCGTGTAATTATAATTGATATGATTTTTAGAAACGTTACATCTGAAAAAAGATGAACACATCACATAAATTTTAATAGAGAATTATTTTATGCAACAATTTCGCAATTATTTTACACTATCCAGTAAAAATTTTTTATATAAAATATATATATAAATATATATATATATATATATATATATATATATATATATAATAAATATAATATAATATATAGTTGAATACAAAATACGTTTATATATATTCATATTTGTTTGTTTTTCTTTTGTGAAATTCCTGTTTGGCGTAAGAAAAATAATAGTAATAATGAAGATTGAACAAGAAAATGATTGAAAAGATAATTTTCGCATTGTTTGTTCTTTCACCAAAAGTTAAGTTTAAAGAGATAAAAAAAATTTATATCTATATGTAATCGTGCGTGCGTGCGTGCCGTGCGTGCATGCGTGCGTGCGTGCGTGCGTGCGTGTGTGCGTGCGTGCGTGCGTGCGTGCGTGCGTGCGTGCGTGCGTGCGTGCGTGCGTGCGTGCGTGCGTGCGTGCGTGCGTGCGTGCGTGCGTGCGTGCGTGCGTGCGTGCGTGCGTGCGTGCGTGCGTGCGTGCGTGCGCGCGCGCGCGCGCGCGCGAGGGCATACGTGAAGCGATATTTAACACGAACAGCTGATGGCGTCTGACGCGGTCATATGTGTACGCGAATCGGTGGCGGCGGGTAAATATGTGTGTACTCCTAATGTATTCGTTATTTCGCTTTCGGAAATCTATTCAGCGATGGATATATAAAATCATATACATTTCGTGATCTTAATATCTTTTTATGATACGCATGTCATCGTACGAGTGCGTTTCCGTATGATTGGATGACAATTTTTTATTCGGAGGGTGGGAAAGTTGCTATCGGTGTCCCTCCGACCGAGTAGGTGAATTCACCTATCCTCGATATCGCAACTCAAG
>NW_028297119.1:1726078-1850139 GCF_055798465.1 Pogonomyrmex barbatus
GCCCGAAAAATGGAAGAGAGAAGTGCGCAAAGCTCAAGACGAAGAGTCAAGAGTGAAACGCGCAAAAATTTCAAGAACAAGATTCTTCTGAAGAGTAGAGAAGACTGGGATTAGAAGTAGCGGCGCCCGGTAACCTGAGGCAGCAGCCCAGGGTAGGGCAGGAAGTCGCCAGGAGCCCAGAAGTCTTTTCCAAGAGGAAGTTCTTGAAAGAAGAAGAATTGTCGGGACGACAATTTTATGAAGAGGGGGCAGTGTTGCGGCTGTGCGGTGTTCCGTTCAGCGCTGCTGAAATTAATCAATATCAATCGATAAGAGTTTGAATAGAGGATCGGCCCTTGGCAACGCGTCGTTCTCCGACTGTTTTACAGATTTCACGGCCAGATTCCGCGGTGGCCGGAATTCCGCGTTTCTGTACCGTTGTACCGTTGGTTTAATAAAAAGCGAGCTTTTCTTTAAACAGTGTTCTTCCTTTCCGAAAGCGCTCCGCCGAGTATCGCGATCTCGGGAAGTAACGCCGCGAACGTGACAATATATAAAATTTAAATTGTTATTTCGGTTGTATGATATCTAAAGCTCAGAACTTTTTTGTACACCTAATATATATATATATATATATATAATATATATATATATATATATATATATAATTTATTATTATATATATATATATATAATTAGATATAATTATACATTTTTAAATACAATTAGATCAAGTTTTTAATTGGTCCATTTTTGTGGTAAATATAACAAACTAATATATTTTTATAAGTATATTTATTTATTTGGATTTATATAAACAATCTCATATATAAAATATTAAGTTTTTCCTAAAATGAAGTAAACCAATGTAATTATATTAAACTTAAAATTTTCCTTAAAGATCTTTTATCCTTTATATAGAAATTATGTGTTCATAAAGTGTGTATATTCGTATATATGTATGTACGTATAAATCGTATAATATCAACTAAACTCGTAATATCTCAGAAGTATCTCTTATTTAGATTGTTTAGAATGTATTATTTATACCTAGTTTGTTGCATCATTATATATTATGTATAACTTTTTATATAATTTAATGTATATTTTTCTATTTGAAAAAGAAATCTAGTTTTGTATAATTTAATTTCAAGTTGTAAGCATTTTAATATAATCATTTCTAATTAGATATATTAGGTGTACAAAAAAGTTCTGAGCTTTAGATTTCATACAATCGAAATAACAATTTAAATTTTATATATCTTCCCGCCCTTTTGCGGTTTTAAAGCGTTGAAATTTGGCCTTCTAAAATGCCATACGGTTTGGCGTTTGATGCACATAACCTCAAAAATCAGTAGTGTTCATGATGGCAATAACAAAAGAGCATATTCGATTTTCCATTCACTTCACGTTTCATCTGAAGAAAAATGCTGCTGAAGCCACTGCAATGACTTGTGCTGCATATGGAGAGAATGCTGTAAGTCATACTACATGTAAAAGATGGTATCAAAAATTTCGCCAAGGAGATTTCAGTCTTGAAGATGAACCGCGTGCTGGACGTCCTCAAAAGATTGAAACGGACGAATTGCAAGCACTGCTGGATATAAACTCTGCGCAAACTAAAAAGGAGCTTGCAGAACAGCTTGGCGTTACGCAGCAAACCATTTCCGTACGTTTACATACGATGGGAAAGGTTCAGAAGGAAGGCAGATGGGTTCCGCATGAATTGTCCGAAGACAACAAAAATCGGTGTGACACTGCACTCACTTTGCTTTCAAAGTTCCGGAAAAAAGATTTTCTGCACAAAATCATTACAGGCGATGAAAAGTGGATTCTTTATGATAACCCTGAACGTAGAAAATCATGGGTTGACCCTGATCAACCTTCGACATCGACGCCAAAGTCCAATATCCAAGAAGGTTTTGCTCTCTATCTGGTGGGATTGGAAAGGTGTGTTGTATTACGAGTTGTTACAATCGGGTGAAACCGGGTGACAATCATGGCAGACCGCTACTAACAACAATTGACCAATTTGAGCGATGCATTAGAAGAAAAGAGGCCATTTACTGGCCAAGGATGTCGTAAAATGATCTTGCTTCATGACAATGCTCGACCACATGTTCCGAAAGCGACTCAGGATCATATCTTTGCGTTAGGCTGGGAACTTCTCCCGCACGCGGCGTATAGCCCAAACATGACGCCTTCCGATTACTACCTATTCCGGTCGCTGCAGCATTATTTGGCTGATACACATTTCGTGAGATTTGAAGAGATACGAAAATGCATTGATGACTTTATCGCTTCGAAGCCAGTGAGTTTCTATCGTCAAGGAATTCGCAAGCTACCCGAAAGATGGCAAAAGGTCGTTGATGCAAACGGGGAATATTTCGCTGATTAATATTTTTTTGTTTGTTTTTGAATAAAGATTGAATTTTACAAAAAAAGCTCAGAACTTTTTTGTACACCTAATAATTCGTTAAATTCAGTATATTTTTTTGTTATATGCAATTGTGCAGTAATTAAATTAATAGAATGCTCAGTTCATGCACCATAATGTATTTACATTTATTTTTATTTCGAGGTAATGCTAGGAAATCAGACAATTTTTTTATTAAATCGTTAAAGGATGAAAACAATACTTATTTTGTTAACTTTTATCATATTTTAAACAATATAGTACGTGAAGTCGTCAAAGATTAAGTACCAGACTGCGCCGACCTGAGAAACGCGCGCCAGCCCTGACTGCTATGCATATACGCGCGCTCATTCGTCACTTTTAATCTGATCCACTGTAAAAACTATTCGTCGCAATTTTGCTAAAGGAAAAAGTTGTTTCTTTTAACATAAAGAATCACGTAGTGTACTCCAAATGCGGGAGTTTTGGAACCCTGTATATCGTCATTCCCAGGAAAAAAAGTTTATACTTAATTATATCTAATTATATATAATTTTGTAGATCTAATTATGTATGGATTTTGACCTGATTTAATTATATATAAATAGATAAAATTGTTTATGATTATATATGAACAGATTAAATTATGCATACTTATGACGACAAAATTACGGTTGCGTTCCGATATTGACTGCTAGTACTGAAAATAATATATGTGACACCCCTTACAGAAAATAAGTAAAAAAAATGAAAAAATGAAAAAAAAATGAGAGAAAGTGATGAAACATTTTTTATCTCGTATCATCGCATGTTTCTACAACCGATCACTCATCCATTTGGAGATCCTGCTCGATGTCGCTTAACGTATATATTGGGATGAAAATGACCGCTATTGAAATGACCAAATAAGTGATTACACGATTTTGGCTTAGAATATGATAGATCTCTCTTAATGAATATAACTACATTGTATAAATAGTCTCAATTTTAAAATCTCAATTGCATATGTAATTCTTGTAGATAATTTAATTACATATATAGAATCATGAATCTATATTATGTTTAATAAGAATCATTATTCTTATGAAAATGTTTATAAATTGTATAGTTGTATATATTTTACTTATTTACTTGTTAATGAATTTGTTAACTGAATAACTATAATAAATATGGGAAATATTTTTCTTATTTAATTATATTACAGTTAATATTATATTATAGTTATATTATAGTTAATTAAAAAAGATAATTAATAATGTTATTTTATTATTTATTCATTAAAAACGACTTAAAAATTAACGACGATTAAATGACGATATATTTATGACAATAATAATTTCGTGACAAATGCTACATTTATTTTATGTCATTATTTAGTACACTGACGTCGAATGACGAGAAATGACTTTAAATCATCGTTATAATGATGTCATCTTGCTACTTGGGTATACATATAATTAGATATAATTATACATTATATAAGCGCGTCATCACACTTTTTCAATATGTTGTACATACATGTTATCGAAAAAAAAAAATAGACAAAATTATAGTGCTATCATAAAGCAGTTATGTATCCACCCAGAAAAATATATTGACCTAAATAACACGACTTTATCTTTTAAAAGTAGCGACACTACTCTACTATTTTTATAGCTAAAGTTTATATTATCTGTAAACATATATACTTATAGGTATTACGCATTTGACGTCAATACATGTCGTACTCATACACATAATATCAATAATTTATGTATATAATCTTTATTATAAAATTCTTTAATGTTCCGTGTTTATCGTAAAAAATACAAGATTGTTTTTATGATTATATACACATATATGTTTAATGGCATTAAAATATAAAAAGATATAAATATGTACAGATACGAAAATCATGTTTGGATTGCATGATTTAGGATATATAAGGATTATGCATCGTAAGTAAACCACAAACGTACAGGTTCATAATTTGAACTTTAATAATCAAGATGCGATCATTATACCTATCATTCTCTCTTACCATTATTTTTGTTTTGGTGATTATGCATGCCGAAGCAAAAGCCATTTCCGAACCTAATGCAATTGCTGAAGCTGATCCAAGATTTTTAAATATTGTAAGTATTTGTGTACTGTATTTTAAACTAATCTTCTGGAATTCTTTTGAAACAACATTTAAAGTAGTCGTATAATAATAAATTTAACATTATTCTTTAAAAAAAAAAAATATTAAATTGTTACAATTCTTATTTGCAGTTATAATTTTAAATATTTATGAAAGTTTTTTCTTTCCCTTCTTATTTCTTTCTTTTTTTCTTTTTTTTCTCTCTTGCATTTCTTAAAAATTGTATTTCTACAAATTTTTTTATCTTTTCTCAAATGATGTAAATTGAAAAATGATTTTAATTCATGATATATTATTTTTTAATATGTAAATGAAATTAATTTTTTTTTTTAGTTGAAAACAATAGGAAAAATACTTCTTCCAATTGTAAGTATGCAAATAGTATAGCAATTAAAAATTGCTCTTATAATATCAATATTATATCAATATTAATAAAAAAACTCTTATTTTAGATTCCAACTGTCGCGGAGAAAATAAAAGAGAAAGTGGGTTAACGATTAACGTAGAAAGAACGAGGGAATAAAAAAATTAATATAAATAATGCTATTACTTTTTTAAGAAAATGCATAAATTATATTTGTGTGTCTTTATTTTATTGGCTTGTAATAAAACTACTACGTGATATATAAACGAAATATAAACAAGTTTGCATTATTAATATGTTGTGTTTTATTTTAAAATTTCATGCTATCCCAGGAAAAAAAGTTTATATATAATTATAAATTTTTCTAATTATATATAATTATATCATATTAGATATAATTATATTAAAATATTTATAATTCATATCAAATTATACAAAATTATATTAAAATTTTTTTCGATTAAAAACTTTATCTGATTAGAAATGATTATATCAAAATGCTTACAACTTCATATTGAATTATACAAAACTATATTTCTTTTTCAAATAGAAAGATATTAAATTATATAAAAATTTATACATAATATATTATGATGCATCAAACTAGATGCATCAAACTGTAAATAATAACATCTAAACGAGAGACATTTTCGAGATATTACGAGTTTAGTTGATATTGTACGATTTATACGTACATACATATATACGAATATGCACACTTTACGAACACATAAGCCGGGAAAAAAAGTTTATATCTAATTATATATAATTATATATAATTTTGTAGATCTAATTATGTATGGATTTTGACCTGATATAATTAAATATAAACAGATAAAATTGTTTTTGATTATATATGAACAGATCAAATTATGCATACTTATGACGACAAAATTACGGTCGCGTTCCGATATTGACTGCTAATACTGAAAATCTATAATATATGTGTGACATAAAATACCCTTACAGAATAAGTGAAAAAAAAATGAAAAAATGAAAGAAAGTGATGAAACATTTTTTATCTCGTATTATCGCATGTTTCTAAAACCGGTGTCACTCATCCATTCGAAGATCCCGCACGATGCTGCGCTCCACGTCGGTATTGGGATGAAATCTGCTACTGAAATGACCAAATAAGTGATTGTAGGATCTCTCCTTAACATGATAGCTCTAGTTAATGGATGTTACTATATTGTATAAATAATCTCAATGTTAAAATCTCGATTGCATATGTAATTCTTGTAGATAATTTAATTACATATATAGAGTCGTGAACCTATGTTTAATAAGAATCATTATTCTTATAAAAATGTTTATAAATTGTTGTATATATTTTATTTAATTGTTAATTAATTTGTTAATAACTGTATTAAATATGGGAAATATTTTTCTTATTTAATTATATTATAGTTCTATTACACTTATATTATAGTAATTAAGAAAGATAATGACAATATACGACAATATATGACAATATACACAATAACTTAAATGACGATATATAATATATATGACAATAATATTTTGTGACGAATGTTACATTTATTTTACGTCATTATTTAGTGCACTGACTTCGAATGACGTCATGAATGACCTTAAATCATCATCATAATGACGTCATCTTGCTACTTGGATGTATATATAATTAGATATAATTATATTTTTAAATACAATTAGATCAAGTTTTTAATGGCTCCATTTTTGTGATAAATATGAAAAACTGATATATTTTTATAAGTATATTTATTTATAATATTTGTATTTATATGAACAATCTCATATATAAAATATTAAGTTTTTTGTAAAATAAATGAAGTAAACCAGTTTAATTATATTAAATTTAAAATTTTCTTTAATGATCTTTTATCCTTTATATTTGATTGAAATTATGTGTTCGTAAATTATGTATATCGTGTATATGTATATATGTATCATATATATATGTATAAATCGTACAATATCAACTAAATTCGTAATATCTCGGAAATCTCTCTTATTTAGATGTTATTATTTATACCTAGTTTGATGCATCATAATATATTAGGTATAAGTTTTATATAATTTAATGTATATCTTTCTATTTGAAAAAGAAATATAATTTTAAAAGAAGTATAATTCAATTTGAAGTTGTAAGCATTTTGATATAATCATTTCTAATTAGATATAAACTTTTTCTTCGAAAAAAATTTTAATATAATTTCACATAATTGTACATAGAATTATTAATATTTTGATATAATTACATATAATCAGATATAAAGTTTTTACTCGAAAAAATTTCAATATATGTTCATATAATTTGACATGGAGTTATAAGTATTTTGATATAATTACATATAATTAGATCTAAATATTTTATCCGAAAAGAATTTCAATATAACTTTATATGGAATTATAAATATTTTGATATAATTGCATATAATTAAATATAAATTTTTTACCCAAAAAAAATTTTAATATAATTGTTATATGGAGTATAATTTTATATGGAGTTATAAATATTTTTATATAATTGCATATAATTTGTAATATTAATAGATCTCATTATATATAATTATATATAATTATATATAATTATATATAATTATATATAATATAATATAATTATACATAATTAAATATAAACTTTTTTTCCTGGGTTTTTAAGTCGTTTTTAATGAATAAATAACATAATAAAATAACATTATTAATTACCTTTTTTAATTAACTATAATATAACTGTAATATAACTATAACTAAATAAGAAAAATATTTTTTATTGTAAAGAAGGCCCTCAGGAACATCAGCAAGTTTAAATTTTTTATTTTTTCCGCGCAGTAGAGCGCAGTGCAGCGCTACTGCGCGGGCAGTGCGCGCTTTGCATTTTCCTATTTTGATATTGGCTGCGTTCAGCAGAGAAAGAAGATCAGTGAGCGCTCATCAGTGATTTTTCAATATGATTGGTCCTTGTCTTTAAATCTTCATTGAATGTAGTGTAGAAACCAATCATAATAAAGAATCACTGAACGCTCACTGATCTGCTGAACGCAGCCATTGACACTTATTGGTTGAAAGATCACGTGATGTATTACGATTGGTTAGCAAAGAGGATAGCAGAAGCGAACAACGGCGAGTTGCAGAGAGTAAGATTCGGACGCCGAAAAGGTATGGATGTCGTGCGTAAATTGTTAAATAAAGAGGAAGTAAAAAAAGAAGTATGTGTGTGTGATTGAATGCCGCCTTTCCTTGCCACCTCGCGTATCCTAATAATTAACAATCGATTGTCTACGACCAGAGTTAGAAGATTGTCCCTCTTGTCGTTTGACTCTCCCGAGAGTTCGCGAATTTAGTTTTACGCACTTTCGTTCTTACACTATATTTAATACAATTATTAACAAATTTATTAACAAGTAAATAAAATATATACAACAATTTATAAACATTTTCATAAGAATAATGATTCTTATTAAACATAATATAGGTTCACGGCTTTATATATGCAATTAAATTATCTACAAGAATTACATATGCAATCGAAAGTTTTAAATTGAGACTTTATACATATAGTAATATTCATTAACTAGATCTATCATATTCTAAGCCAAGATCGTGTAATCACTTATTTGATCATTTCAACAGGTTTTATCCCAATACCCGAGGTTAAGCGACATCGAGCAAGATCTCCAAATGAATGTGTTTTAGAAACATGCGATGATACGAGATAAAAAAGGTTTCATCACTTTCTCTCTTTTTTTTTCATTTTTTCATTTTTTTCACTTATTTTCTGTAAGAGATATCACATATATTATTTTCAGTACTAGCAGTCAATATCGGAAACGCAATTGTAATTTTGTCGTCATAAGTAGTCATAATTTGATCCATTCATATAATCACAAACAATTTTATCTATTTATGTATAATTAGATCAGATCAAAATCCATACATAATTAGATCTACAAAATTATATATAATTATATATAATTAGATATAAACTTTTTTTCCCGGATGTATTTAACCAATACGTGGAGTGAAGTGCTTTCTCTGTCCCTAAAAATGAAATATTCTAATAGTATTAATTCTAATAAATATAATAAAAAATAATTTTTAATCAGTAACCAATTGTTATACTTATTAAATTCTTATGAATAGAAAATTAAATGGAATAATACTATTTACATAAAAAATAATATTTTTTAATTAAAAATTACTGAGATTCTAATAATTAAAAATTACTTGAAATTACTTGAAAAAAAAACAAAAAAATTTATAAAAATAAAAATGTCTGAAAAATATAAGAAAGAAAGAGAGGGGAGAGGAGAGAGGAAAAAAGAAAAAAATTTTTATATAAAATTACATTTTCTTATATAAAAAAACGAATTTATATATTTTTGCAAGATGATTGTTAAATCTAATATTGTTAAATTGTTAAATCTAATATTATTATATTTATTTAAAATGTCACTGTCATCGCATCGTATTAATAAAATACAAACATACACGTTTAACATAATTTGTGCTTTATTAACTCAAAAAGAAAGATGCAATTGTTACATTTATCTTTATCTCTTGCCATTATCTTTGTTATGACACTTATGCATGCAGAAGCACATGCTTTTCCCGAATCTGATGCTATCGGCGAAGCCGATCCAATAACCAATGTTTTCGTAAATATTTGTTATCTCATAATTATAAATTCTTCTATAGAATTTATAATTAATAAGCATATGCTGACAAGAAAATACTGATGACAAGAAATATAACAATCGCATCTTCTAATGTTTGATACTTAAAACATTTATCCAAGAAACCAATATTATAAAAGATTCTCTGTTAAAAGTATAATTCTAACAATCATTAATACTTATATTTATAACACAGAAGCAATAGTGATTGCAAACGTCAATAGTTATAGATAAAATAAAAATAAAAATACAAGAAATATCTTGCAATAGCAAAAAGCTTTAGTTTATCGTGTATATAAAAAATACTATTTTTTTTTAATATTATATGTAGCGTAATGGTAACATATCAAGCCAAGTTTTTGAAATATGTTATAAAAATTATTTATTAGCTATATTATACAGTGCACATTTTTGATAAAGTATCAGTATTCATTTCATTATGTCTTCTTATAAACTTCTTTATATAAATTTATAATATTGTTACTTCCTTATATAAATTTGCAACATTATGTATTTTCTTATGTAAACTTATGATATTATCCTATTATTACTATTAATTATTCCTATTATTCCTATTATTTACTGTAAATAAATATTAAGATTAATAATATAAATTTGCTATTTATTTTTATTAAAACTTTATTTATTTATTATATAACTTTTATTTATTTTATTTATAGGTAATTAAAATATTAAACATATACATACATATACTTACGTATCTAAAGATGTATCTTTCTTTCTTCTTTGACATTATTTATTTTTTAATGCATTTACAGTTAAAAACATAATTTTATCTGTTTACGTGTGCATGTAATGATTGATTTTTAGCTTTATAATATTAAATTCTAAAATTTATAAAAACATGATATTAAATTTTAAATAAATTTTAAATTTTAAATAAATTTTAAATAAATATTTTTTAATAAAAAAATTTAACAAATTTAAAAAATTTTTAAAAGTTTCTTTACATTTAATAAAAAGTATAATAAAAAAATAACATTTCTAACATTTATTAAACATTTATAACTGAAATTACTTAAAAAAATATATAAAAATTTATAAAAATAAAATTTTTTAAAAATACAAGAAATTAAGACAAATATTTATATATAATTTTCACAAATTAATCTTGTAGTAAATTATTATTAACACTTTACGCTCTTAATAA
Organism: Pogonomyrmex barbatus; assembly: GCF_055798465.1. Classification (NCBI taxonomy): domain Eukaryota; kingdom Metazoa; phylum Arthropoda; class Insecta; order Hymenoptera; family Formicidae; genus Pogonomyrmex; species Pogonomyrmex barbatus. Next base: position 1,736,771 of record NW_028297119.1, read on the forward strand.
TCTCTAGGCATATTATATTTTTAATATATATTGTTTATTTCTTTTTATATTTATTTTTTTATTTGTCTATTGATTCATAGATTTATCAAAACTTTATTATTATTTATGTTATTATTATTTATTATTATCATTATTTATCAATTTATTTTTATTATAATGTGTATCAATAAAGATTATAATAAGAACTTTGTAAGAATTTTGTAAGAACTAGTAAGAACTTTGTTGAAATAAGATTATAATAAGAATTTTGAAAAATTTATCTGAAATTTTGAATATATCTAGGAAGAAAAGAGAATCAATTTTGGAATGCTTGTAATTAATATTATTATATTATTATACAATTATATTAATAATTCTCGATATATACAACTATCAAAAAATGCGATTTCTATGATAACAGCTGTCCATGAAGTAAACATATCAGAAAAATCATTGCAGAAAAAAGATTTAATATAGCGATACATTTAAAATTTTGATAATATTCCTTTGTAGAAAAAATATAAATTTTTTTAGTGAAAAACTGTAAAATAAAATATAACGTACTATATGTTACCAGTTATCGATAAATTTGAAATCACTTGATAAAAATGTTAAAACATGATATATATATATATATATATATATATTTCAGTGATAATAATGTAATAAAACATAAATATTACAAAATATTATGCTATAAATATAAATATTACAAAAGTTTATATAAAAGTAAAAAAATTTAGAGACACACATTTGTATTATAACCCAGGAAAAAAGTTTATATCTAATTATAAATAATTACAATTTTGTAGATCTAACTATATATGGATTTTGACCTGATCTAATTATATATAAATAGATAAAATTGTTTATGATTATATATGAACAGATCAAATTATGCATACTTATGACGACAAAATTACGGTTGCGTTTTGATATTGACTGCTAGTACCGAAAATAATATATGTGACACTTCTTACAGAAAATAAGTGAAAAAAATGAAAAAAAAATGAGAGAAAGTGTTGAAACATTTTTTATCTCGTATAATCGCATGTTTCTGGTCATCCATCCATTTGGATGATCCTGCTCGATGTCGCTTAATCTCGGATATTGGGATGAAACCTGCTACCTGAAATGACCAAATAAGTAAGATCTTGGCTTAGAATATGATAGATCTCTCTTAATGAATATGACTATATTATATAAATAGTCTTAATTTTAAAATCTCAATTGCATATGTAATTCTTGTAGATAATTTAATTACATATATAGAGCCGTGAACCTATATTATGTTTAATAAGAATCATTATTCTTATGAAAATGTTTATAAATTGTTGTATATATTTGTTGTATATATTTTATTTACTTGTTAATGAATTTGTTAACTGAATAATTGTATTAAATATGGGAAATATTTTTCTTATTTAATTATATTATAGTTATATTACAGTTATATTATAGTTAATTAAGAAAGATAATTAATAATGTTATTTTATTATTTATTTATTAAAAACGATTTAAAAATGACGATTAAATGATATATTTATGACAATAATATTTCATGACAAATGTTACATTTATTTTATATCATTATTTAGTACACTGACGTCGAATGACGAGAAATGACTTAAAATCATCGTTATAATGACATTATCTTGCTACTTGGATATATATATATATATATAAAATTAGATATAATTATACATTTTTAAATACAATTAGATCAAGTTTTTAATGGGTCCATTTTTGTGGTATATATGACAAACTAATATATTTTTATAAGTATATTTATTTATAATATTTGTATTTATATGAACAATCTCATATATAAAATATTAAGTTTTTCATAAAACGAAGTAAACCAATGTAATTATATTAAACTTAAAGTTTTCCTTAAGGATCCTTTATCCTTTATATTGAAATTATGTGTTCGTAAAGTGTGTATATTCGTATATATGTACGTATAAATCGTACAATATCAACTAAATTCGTAATATCGCGGAAATGTCTCTCGTTTAGATGTTATTTTTTATAGTTTGATGTCTCATAATATATTATGTATAAATTTTTATATAATTTAATATCTTTCTATTTGAAAAAGAAATATAGTTTTATATAATTCAATTTGAAGTTGTAAGCATTTTGATATAATCATTTCTAATTAGATATGAACTTTTTTTTTCGAAAAAAATTTCAATATAATTTTGTATAATTTGATATGGAGTTATAAATATTTTAATATAATTGCATGTAATTTGTAATATTAATAGATCTCATTATACATAATTATATATAATTATATCTAATATGATATAATTATATATAAACTTTTTGCCCGGGAATGTAATTGGAAATATATATTTATTTATATTCTTAATGGATTTTGTCAGAAAAAATTTCTTTACTTACAAACAAGAAATATGTATATTTCTACTTTATATTTATAGGTGCATTACTGTGTTTAATCAATTTATTTTACAATAATTTATTTCATTGTAATAAATATGTAACTTTTATATAATCCAAGGTATTTTAATTATATATTTATCTAATTAGATTTCTTGGTCAAGTAAAAATGTAATACAATACATTAAATATAATACACAGTATCATTATACACAGTAAAAAACATTTTGTATTTGTATTAAAATCGGTCATTGTTAAAATTTTTGTGTTAAATAATCTACATACTTATATATAAATTTAACACATGTCTACTATGTTAATTGACTTTACAAATATAAAATGTAAAATTATTAAAATGATTTCAGAAATGTCTTAAAATAACACAATTCGTACGAATTTATTCAATATGTTAAAATTTACACAACAAAATGATAGTTTTAGTCTATAACAGGAGTGAGGATGACTTGTTATTATTCTTTGTATGGTTTCGGCACAGTCTTGATGCCTCTCGATATGTTATTTTATCATAAAAGTTATATTAATTGTAACACACAATTAATTTCAAATTAACATCAAGAGTACATTTTTTGTTGTTGAAATTTTAACATAATTATTTTAACATAGTGTGTTAATATTTAACACATCCATATTATGTTAAATTAACACAAAATTTTGAATGGACCGTTTGGGACGTGTTTATGTTAAATTCAACACATTTTTTTCAACATTATAAAAGCCTTGTTGATTTTTTAAACATATCTTTACGTGCATAAACATATCGTGACCAAATGTATTCGAGTTAGCGGAAGAATCAAGGAATGGTGAATTAAACTAAATGTAGATGCTTTGAGATACTATTATTCAATGTCACTCAACGAAAATGTCATCGTTCTAATCCCCACATAATTATACACTATCTTGCCTCTGTATCCCATACGATTTTATGTGCTGATTTAACAATAAAGCTAAAGAGTTTCGTTCATGCGAAGTTGAGCCTTGCACGAGCGTGTTTTGCCGAACAAACGAGATCGGATTTGTTAACAATTTGAAATTTATCCGCAGAAAATCGGTCACCTCTCGGCTGTTCGAAAAAGATATGGTTTTTGCTAAAGAATGGTGATACAGGATTATCTACTTATTGTTAAGCGGAGCTGAAATATAAGGTTTCAGTAATAATTAAATTACATTTTATAGTGTCTCAACTAGATTGTTAAAATTAACCAAAATCTTTTTTTAATTCTAATAAACTAAACTATTTTATAAAATTTATTAATCATTATTTGTATTAATTGACCCTGAGAATTTCTGGTTCATTTTGCAATAGATAAGTCGGATATTTTATTTATTATTTTCAGATACAAAATATTCACTATTGTACTTTAAATTTTTTGAAATTGATGTTTTGTATGCCTTCACTTTGACTATAAAATTATTAAGCATCACGATATAAATCTAAGCTCGCACGTAGATTTATGTATAGGCGACGCGCTTCCTCGGCGCGAAGCGATGCCTAATTCAAAAGATAGAAAAGGCTAGGAAAATGCGAGACGCAGGAATAAATAATCGCGGCAGCGCGCCAATAAATAACAGTTTATTAACGTGCTAATGCTTCATGTAAAATTAACAGAGACTAGCGGTTTGTGCGAGAAAGGGAGAAAGATATAGGGAAAGAGAGAGAGAAAACGTCACGACGATGCAGAGAAAAGAGAAGGGACGGGAGAGTTGGTGCAAACTCGAAGTCTTAAATGAGCCCGGCGCACGCTGCGGTTCTAATTAAAACAAACACGATTATAAGTTTCAACCTCAATTTATAATCATGGCCGACATGCGTCGATCTCTTAACGAACTTTACGGCGCCCGGCGTTTCGTTTTCTTCGACGCAAAATCCTCAAGCGAATCTTCAAGAGATCATCGAGATTCGAATATTCTTCGTTATCATTTTTTCGTTATTATCTCTTATCTGTATAAATATAATAAGCTCCGTTACGTGATCTACATCTGTCATTTCAAATCTTCGATCGATTTGCCTCTTAGTAATCCTAAATTATTAATCCTCTATGTGTATGTATTATATTTTTTATCAGTCTTAATGGAAGGAGAATGGAATCCAAATATCGAGGCTACTGGAGCTCGATGCCGCGATTATATCGGCATTTAAGCACCCGCTGCGTGATCCCGTCTTAAGCTAAGCTTAAGATCGCGTGTGCGGCAGAGCGTTTAGTCCTCTCTGTTTGCATTCATGTGCATCGGTTCAAGATTCACTCTCGCGACATTTCATCTTTGAAATTCTTTTCAAACATCTCGCTGGCGATATTATCGACTGCGCCAAAAATCTACCGGAAGTTTTATCCAGAACATTACTATTTTATGAGAACAATTGTTCTTTGCGATTTTTTATCAGCGAGTATTTATAAGTTTTTATCTAATATAAGTCGATGTTAAGATAAAATAAAAGTTAAGATAAAATAAAAGAAATCGATGAAAAGATAAAAATCAGGAAAGATATTACATAAAAAACTTTGAGACATATTGTGTTACAGCAGTAAAAGTTACTGAGTTATTTAATATGCTACATATGAGATTTATCGTTTAAAATAATAAAAAAATTAGATGAATAACGAAGGATTTGAGCAATACATTTTTTAGCTAGCATCTAACAAACGTCTTAAAACTGTAAAAAGTTGGATTCAGGTAAAAATTTCTTTTTAAAAAGAAAGGAGAGAGAATAAGAAAAACCAAAGGAAAAGGCTTGGCTTTTTAAGAATGAATAGTTAAAAAAGAATAGTTATAAAAGAAAAAAGAAAATTCCGTTCTATTCTGAACAGTTTTATGTTTACTATTCAAAATAATAATTATACGAACATGTTATATTGTAAATATTTCTATATACATATAACATGTATTTATCTCAGATTTTTTATAGCCACGTTTATTTTTTTACGAGTTTTCACAAGAAGGGTATATCTATAGAATGTATCTTTGAATCTTTAAGGCAATTTAGAAATAGCTTTACAAAAATTATTAGAAAGAGCACCATATTTCAATACCGATACAAAGTTTTCTTCAATTTAACTACAATATGCTTGATGTGATTTAACATGTTACCTCAATTTTTTCAAATTTAATATCAAATTTAATATCAAGAAATAATATCTTGTATTCTTGTTTTTGTCCCGAAAAAAAATGGTTCAAGCTAGTTGTCGTATTTTCTTCTTTAATTACGAAGTTATTATCGCTCTGCAAACTCAGCGCAAATGTACATCACAAAATTAACAACGCGGCGCTGTGGATAACCGAGCAGGCTTTATTAATTTATCGTTCGCTGTATATTACACGAGGCAGCAAGCAGAAATTAAGGAAAAAGAAAGAAATAGGGAGCCGAAAGGAGAGGAAAAGAAAAATGGAAATGTATGATGGTGGAAAACTTAGCGCTTTTAATTATTGTATAATTAAAGTTTGCTCGACAACCATTATTACACTTAAGAGAGATTAGGTACTTTTCATCCCTTTCTAATTCCGTCCTTCTGTAAAGATTCAATTAACATAACGCGGATACATCTGATTTCGTTAAAAAAAGAATAATGCGAAAGTTGGCTAAATTATTATTATGTTATAAATTAGAAAATTAGAAAATTTATATAAAATATTTATATAAAACATTTATATAAAATCTTTTTATATAGATGTCTTTTTCATATCTTTTCTTTTATAATTTGTTCTTTACTATGTTAACTGCTTTAAGATGCAAATTTTTTGCAAACAATTAATCTTTCATTCAATTAAAAATTAAAATTAAATTAAAATTTAATATAAAGATAAATATTTGTAATTTGTCTTAAAAAATATAAATTTTTTGGCTATTAAGAGATTTTAAACTTTTTATCTTATCTATCAATTGTCAAAATTAATTTATTTTAATGATTAACAAAATAGAAATTCTAGAAAAATTACAAAACTACAAAAAATTAAAAGAATACATTCTTTTGTAAATATATACGTATCGGAATGTATTAATAATTTTATATAATTTTTTTATTTAATGATGAGGATAGAGCGTGAAAATTTTATATTGCCATAATATATAAGATAATCATTGCTTCAATATTAATGATTAGAGTAATGATTCTTTTACAATATACCCTAATTAATTAATAGTTAGATAAGTCAGTTATCCGCAATGATCAAGTTTGCTACAGGGTGTATTCGATTATCACTCAATTGCCCTGACCACTTTATTCGAGCTCATTCTTTTCATGTCGTCCGTAAGGGTAGAGGCTCAATCATGAGGGAAAGAAGAAGCCCGCATATTGACAATATTTGGTAGGAAGAATTATCTGTTTTGGAAACAAAAATTATCGGCGCAAAAAAGTTGATGGTTATGAATTATTCAGCATACGTATATACATACAATAATGATATGGCAACTGTCACATAAATACAATATAATATGGAATTATTTGAGAAATTTTGTACAGATCTTTAAGTAGCGTACTAATAAAATTAAGGATATATTATTTCACAAGATTAACATTAATTATGAAAAATGTAAGAAAATTTATGTATTATATATTATGATTTATATATTAATATTAATATATATATATATATATATTAATTATGTATATTAATATTAATATAATATTATATATAATTTAATCTCGATCAAAATACCGATTTGTTCCATCTCTTCTTTCCGGTGAAAAGCTTCGTTTCATTTTTTTAGCTTGCTTTTTTCTACTTCAACCTCTTATCTCTTTTATCAATGAATACAATTCTGAGATTAATCAATTTGGCTATAATTGACTGTTTTGCAAACAGTATATATTTAAAAAAAATTTTCTAAAGAAATAAAAAATTGTCATATTTACAAATTTTATATATAAATTAAACAAAATTAAATAAAAGATATATATATATATATATATATATATATATGTATATATATGTATATATATGTATATATATGTATATATATGTATATATATATATATATATGTATATATATATATATATATATATATGTATATATATCTTTTATTTAATTTTGTTTAATTTATATATAAAATTTGTAAATATGACAATTTTTTATTTCTTTAGAAAATTTTTTTTAAATATATACTGTTTGCAAAACAGTCAATTATAGCCAAATTGATTAATCTCAGAATTGTATTCACTGATAAGAGAGATAAGAAGTTGGTCGAGATAAAATAAACTTTGGCTTAAAAATTAGGATAATTTCATGGTCAAAATTATGAGTTTACGAGTTTTGTTTCATCTTATATTAGGAAAGGTCACAGAAATTGTTGATACGTAACAATTTAATTCAGACGTATATTTGCATTTAATAATTCCTTTTACGTGTCCTTAAGCTGATTGCAAAATATAGAGATGAAATGTCGATCCGTCCAGTGACTTAGGAGAGAGAAAGAAGGATAAATTACGAATCCGTGGGCGGCGGGGGTAGGTCAAATTTAAAACTAACATGTAATTTACCAGTGGCTAATCGTTAACCTGCCTCGGCATAGTTAGCCCCCGTAACTATAATATCTCGATAATGGGCCGAGGTCGAAAGGGCACCGTAGGATTATGATAGCTTATGGTAGGCGGAGAGGACTCCCATTTAAGCAGTAATTAAGTCTTGCCACGCCCTCAATCACACTTCTCGTGGCTCGCGAACCCGCGAACAGGTACGCGATCGTAAATTATCCTTTTAACAAACCTAAAAAATATCTTGAATCGATTGCTGATGAACGATGAGCGACATTGAAGGACGAAAATCACGCGACACGACATTTAAATCGAATATCATACTTATCTTGATTTTTGAAAGAAGATTATTGCTAAATTAAATACCTATAATAGATATTTAATAATGACATCATGATGTGATATAAATTATCTGCTATTTTTCCAAACGATGCCGTAGACAATGTGGCTCGGATTACGTCACATTTGTGGAGACAATCTTAAATCGAGGATCCTAAAAACTTTACTTCGTTACATGATATATGTTTCACTCGTGTCCGGTTACCCTTAGAAAAAAGAGGCCACGGAGCAGCGTACGCGAGTGGCGTACGCGAACGTAATTTTCGAAGGCACGCGAAGAGGAAAAGGGGCAACTTGAACGCGAGGGAGTCTGGGGGTAAAGCCGGAGGTACCGAACTAGAGATCGACCCCTGGTGCTCACGGTAGGATGCCATCTTATTTATTGTTTTAATTATATCAGAATATATCGTTAGAACCCGTCACGACGCGCCACGCAGCCGAATACGCGAGATTTATGCGATCAAAACGACTCCATCGCCCCCGCCGGTCCAGCATCACTACCACTACATTATTTTCATATGTATGCGTGTATGCATCATCATCTCTCACCAGGAGGAGGCCCGCCATCCCGCCGAAGTATCCAAATGCGTGTGTTGACACATATAATTTGTTGTGCGCGGCCGAAGTAAATGAATTACAAGTTTGCAATCGTGCGGACTCGTTTCGTGAGTCTCGACTAGGTGTTATCGCTCTAGAAACAGGTCGCTCATTTCGATAAAAAGGAGTGAACAAGACAAGATTAGATCTTATAGTTGGAAGACGAACCGAATGGTGCCAGATACGTCAAAATACAAATCTATTTTAAAAGCTATCGAAACAACATTTAACAGTAGTTTCTTATTTAATTTTTTAAAGTTTTATTGAATTAAATTTATTATTACTATTTAAATTTTAGTATTTTTAAATGATTAATATGTTTAATTTATTTAAAAGAATTATTATTTAATATGTTTATTATTAACATAATTTTATAATAAATTTATCTTTATAAATTTATTATAAAGTTATGTTTGAATTTTATTTCTTCTTTCTTGACAATTATAATTATAATAATTATTAATTATAAATATATATATATATATATATATATATATTAATTATATATATATATATATATATATATACATGTATATAAATAATAATTTTATATATATTATATATACACAGTAGCATTAAATAATTCGATAGATCATTTATCTTTGAATTCATCGAACGATTCTGTAACGCACTACAGCTGGCTCATTGGAGTAAATTTGGGGCAGAAGGACAATGTAGCAACCCAGTGGTAATAAGTAGCAATTTGGTAGGCAAATCTTCAAGTATCCTATATCTTTTATAAAACTATGCAAAGTATAATACATATTTGCAGCCACTCTTTTGGAATACGCATGTAATGTTTACATGTTTAAATGTTTATTGGCACTTTTTGTGATCATATAAGTGCATGCTTTACAACAAACAATAACATAATGTACACAATAATTCATAATTTATTATGAATATGCTTTACAACAAACAATACCATAATGTACATAATAATTCATAATAAATTATGAATTATTGTGTACTGAAATACATTAATAAAAGAAATAAAATCCTTCAAATATTTTTTTTTAATTTTTGTAAAAAATGTTTATTAAAATTAATATTAAAGTTAATAAAAATTTTAAACTATATAATATATATTCTAAATTTATATTTGTTGAAAAAATTTACGTCATTTTAATTTTTTTATAATTATTATAATTATAATTGTCAAGAAAGAAGAAATAAAACTCGAACATAACTTTATAATAGATTTATAAAGATAAATTTATTATAAAATTATATTAGTATTTAATTTTATTAGTAATTATATTAGTATTATAAAATTATGTTAATAATAAACATATTAAAATTTATTATAAATTTATTATAAAATTATGTTAATAATAAACATATTAAATAATAATTTTTTTAAATAAATTAAACATATTAATCATTTAAAAATACTAAAATAATATATATATAAAGTATTCCATCCAAATATGTTACATTATGAACATTGCGTTATGAGCAAGATTGTGAACTGACATCAAAATTGTTCCTTTTGATCATGTAATAATGTTTGCATAATATAGAATATACGAAAGAGGAAAAACAACGCACGTATATCGATTATTTTTACATCCACGTGTAGACGGATTTGCTTTGTTGCCTCGCAAAAGAACCGAAGCGCGTCCTACTACACATCCTAATTCTTTCATTGAGTTCCAATTCTTTAAACGAATGAGCCTTTATTTTCTCTCGTCTCCCATTTCTCCCTGCGAGAAAGCAGGCGGTGTCTGGGCGCGCGCCCACTGATATGTCTGGCATTTTCGACTGGCGCATCGTCCCCGGCGAAATAATTGTCCATACCATTCTCGATTTTCGCGACGTGTCTTTTTGATTAAACATACAAATTTACTTGCGTTGCGTTATCCGACAATTTTATTCATTAAAAATATGAATAACGCAAGATCGATCCAAGCCAAGCACGAGAGATTGTCCCAATCGTTCGATCAGGAATCGCTGGGATCTAGGGGGACGGACAATATTTTGTCAATTCCGTACACGCGAACGTAGAGATTCCTATCTACGGTTGATAAATTACTGTCCCTACTCGATCCCCGGTTCCCTTCCCACTTACCTTCGATCGAGAGAGATCCTCTCTCATATCCAGGATACGCCGGGGTCTTTCCTTCACGATCCTGAAGCAGCCTCCGAGTATCTGGGCTCACCTTAATATTAATTTGCCCCTCCATTGTCCACTTTTATTACTCACATATCTTACCGATTTTTACTTTTATTATTTCCTCGTACATCGGACCTGTCGCCTTTCGTGAGTCCTTTGCCTTGGCTTATATCCGATATTTTCAGAACTATCGCCACGAATACGCATGTAAGAAGAACCATTAATATGCTCGCAGCTCATGTACTTTATAATATTTATGTATATACGACTTAATTATATAAGTTCCCACATGCTCAAAGAGATCCTCATCTTACTCCAAAGCGGTATTTTTACTGCCTATTTTATACAGAGTATTATATGAAGTCGATTTTTATCTACTAATTAATTTTTATCTACTAATATAAAAATAAAAAAATATTCGAACAATTTGGACACACACACACACACACACACACACACACACACACACACACACACACACACACACACACACACACACACACACAGAGCTCAAATGGAATCAATAATAAATTTTCTTTCAATCCGAAAAAAAATGTTAAAAAAAAAACATAAACGAAAAAATAATATTTAAATACACAGCTTTATTAGCTCTATTTTTTAGATTTTAAATTATTTTCAATAAATCGCAGTTTAAATTATTCAAATGTATATTGAGATTTAAATAATTTCAAATTTGATTTTAACTAATTGTACTGTTTAAATTGTTCGAGACAAAAATTCTGTGCGCCATTTAAAATATTATTCTATTAAATCACTTTTATGTAAATAAAAGTTTGTTTACAGAAAAGTTACATTACAAGTGTACATTAAAAGTGCAAAATACATTGATATCATTAATTGTATAAATACGAGTTTAAATTTTCCTTTTTCACCAATTATTGCGATAAAAATTCTTCCGCTTCTGCCAAAAGGTCAATAATCTCAGGCTGCATTTAAATAATGATTTATTTCGATCACAAATCTCTTTTCAGTTGGAATTCTAACGCTGTATGACGCGATTGCGATGCAGGGAGAGAAGTAGGTGTAAAGAAGAAAATTTGCATCACGTTACCCCGTGGATTCATAAATCATCTAGGATAGCGGGTTTACAGCGCAGCATCGATAGTCCTGCAACCTGTTGCTGGATTCTGCTCCGTATGCGAATGGGGCGCATATCCGTGCATCCTTTATCGCGCCTGAGACCAAACATGTTGTCATCGAGAATGACAGTTAATTGCGAAAATCAGTTTGTTGGTCATCCGCTGCTAAGGGAAAAATTTACCGGAACGTACCATGACTGCTAAGATACTTTCAATGACGAACTCCCATTATGCCCAACAATCGTCACAATTTGTACTAATTCCTCATGGAATAAATTTACAAAACTAAATGTAATTCTTTGTATTCTTCGATTTTTCGTCTTTTCTCGATTTTATTACAAAACTCAAATGATCCTCTAGGGAATATAAAACTTATGCCTTCACTTATCCACGAAATTCGAGAGATACAAGGAATCGGATGCTTAGTTCACATATTTTCCCCATGGGATAAGCGATTGCTTACAAGACCGACCCTATAACAAATCAATTTTCATCCTTGTCATCGTAGTTTTGCATATATCACACTTGCCATTTCATGCTTGTCACTTTAGTGAATTCTCAATATCGCGATGTATCGTATAGATATTAGATTAGGCAAAAGCGTAAAGTCGGCTTTTGATAAAGATAAGTAACTCATATATGAGATAAATGCAGCAATTTAACAATAATAACCCATCGATTAGATTTTCTACAGAATATTTTCTTTAAAAAAACACATAGAGCTTGTATTATATTTTAATTAACATATATAAAATATAATACGAATTATTTATTTTATAGTTTTTTTCTATCTAATTAAATATAAATAAATATGTTAACTAGGCAAAATCTTAAACTTTAATCAAGATTCGAAACATATCCGTATACGTACATGTTTGCTCTTTTGAATTTGTATTGAACTTACGGTTCGTCTTTATATCACACAGCAACGCCATCAGAATAATTAATTAAAATGTATATTCGTGGAATGTTGTGAAACTTGGCGCGAGAACGACGTTCTTGGCGAGCCTGTTAAAACGAATCGCTTTAAGATCACAGATGACGAAGCTAATATGCCATTATTAGATGCTGCGTGGCCTCGTAGTTGATTTTGCACCCCGCGAAGTCAAGAATGAAAAAGAAGAGGCTGCGCAAGCAGGCGAAGACAAAGGGCGAAAGCCGATGTCTCCTGATGTGTGCCGATAGTATGTCGCCAAAAGGTTTTCAGCACAGTGGCCCCCTGAAGCAGCACCACGCCTTGACAAGTATATCATGGAATTTAATATACCCATTTTCTTTAGAGGCTGCATCGGCCATGCCAGGAAAGGCACTCGAAAGCTAGCGACTCGAAAGCTGAGAATGAAATTCTTCGTATCAGAAGTTTCATGAGCAAAATCTGTCAAAAGAAAATGATCCGTTATTTGACAACTCCAAACACTGTACATAAATATCTAACGGTTTCGAAATATTAATTTAAATTTATAAAATTATAAAATTGTATAAATATTTTTTTGTTCTACAAAGTTTGTATATTTTTATTCATAATTAAAAATAAAATGTAAATAAATGGAAAGAAGAATTTTGTTAAAATGAAAATTTTGTTGTATCACCAAAATAATTATGTAAGTCGTTAAAATTGGTTGCTGATATATCAAACATTTTTGTAGTAGTATCATTATACAAATAACTTACATGATAATTTTATTGATCCAACAAAATTATTTTCAAATTTCTATTTGGCCAAATTTTTAAATACTTCATCACAGTCATTTTTTCCAAATAGTCATGTATATAATTAAAAATGAAATATACAACAGCTTACGAATTAATATGATTATTGCTTAAATTTGCCATTATTCAAATATCGTTTACAATATCTTAAAAAATTATTTATAAGTTTTTAAAAAAATAAAATTTTTTTGTTAATTTCTGAAAAAATAAGGATTACTGCTTATTTGATTATCAAAATCTTTCACGGACTTCTTCGCAACAATTTTGGAATAATAATTAACAACTACAGATGCTAAAAATTCTTTTATTTGAATTATAAAATATATATATTCTCCTGAAATAAAATATTAAAATCTATATTAATCTATATTTAATCGCGATTCTGAAAAGTTAAAATCACCTCGTTAAATGAGAAAAATCATTTGATGGTCCTGTGCCTCGCAATAAGTAATCCAGTACAAAGCAAGAGCACAATACAGAGCACGTGCGGCGAAGTACGTTAGAGAGACCAAAACAGTCGTTGAGATTCGCTTTCTCGGTGAGGTGCGAGAAATCGTTTCCGATTCTTCCGTAGTGACGTTTAAGAGAAAAGGAGACTGAACGTTCCCCTCGGAAACGGTACTAAAAAGTCGTCTCTCGACCCCATTTCGCGACGTTTAGGGACTTCCTTCGGCGCGCACGCGATTGTTCCAGTGCGGAACAAATGCGGGCACCTGCGCCAGGCATCGAGTTACCCCCTCGACGATGTCGCGGTGCCTAAAAGTCGAATTCAGAACACCTGATGAGAGCGACGGGCAGTTCGCTGGGGGGCCCCGCTTCCGGCCCGCCTTTCCGCACAGCCGTGGCCGCCGTCGTCGTTTTCGGCGGTATTGTACGATCCCGTATGAGAACGGAAGTGCAAATTACAGGCCGCGGCGGTCGAGATCTTTCTCACGATGTTAGTACGCGCCGCGGGGCCCGATCCGTTTCGAGAAAATAACGAGAGAATGGAGAGGCCAAGTAAGTCCGTTGCGGGACCGTGCGCGTGTTCGACGAGGTGCACGCATCAATAGTGGATTCTATATTCAGTTTTTCTTTATCCGAGAAACAAAAAGGTTGGGTAAAAGGAGAGAAAGAAGGTCGGACTCATACAGCATCATCTGAAAAAGCTCGGACTCATATAGCATTCTTTTTAAGTAAATTAAACTGATAAATATTTTTAAATGGATTTACATCGAGAAATACATGATAATTTACAAGATGAGATAAATGAACTTGGAATATATTAAAATAATGACTAAGATGGAATGAGTCGCATTGATGATAATTTGAAACCATTTGGTCTCTTGGAAGCTAATCAACAAGCAGCAGACATACTCTCGTTGAAAATAAAATTTAATTACTACGATAGAGACATTAAATAAATTAAAATCATATTTTCTCTTCTGCAATGTTGCTTTTGCTAGTATAATTTTGTCCACCATTTCTTACAATAAGATAAACAAATTAGAGTAGAGAAAATGTCAAATATATCAACTGGATTATAAAACTTTCGTCGAGGTTCAGCGAACTAAGACCAAAGCGACAATCGCGAGGAAAGTAGATACGGTTGCATAAATTTCGGAGTTTATGTGATCATGTACGGGAACGTTATTTTTTACTTGCAGTAATGATCGTTTAAGTTTCAGGTTGCTGTGCAGTTTTAATTAAAAACGTGATATGTGGTGAAAACTTGTACTCGTATAATTAAGAATAATTTAGTTAATCAGTCGGGCATTTAAATCGCAGCGCGATAATTCGATAATTGAACCGTGATCATTTTTTTAAAAATATTTCTTTTATTAAATCGATATCACTTCTCACTTATGTATCTCATTGGGTTTAACGAAGAGGATGTTTCCAGTTGCAGTTTTGGAATATGGAGAACATATTTTTCTATAATCCGATAATACTCGTTCGAGCGTATTCATTAGTCTGAGACAGTATCGCGAGGCAAAAGATCACCCAAAATCGCACATCGAAAAACAAGGGTGACGATTCAGTTGATTTGCGTCTCAGAGATCTTGGAGGGATAATCAATGAGGCCGGACAATAATGTCCGGCCAACTAAGATGGCGTTGAGACAAGAAAACTACTTGCTGTAACGACCGTTAAAGAGTAAAAAAAGAAACCAGCCGGGAGCGGCATGCGCTTCCGATTGGCCGAGGTACCTCTGGGCGGGAACTCGACAATCGACTTTTACAGTCTCTGGTTCTTTCACTCGTACACAACGTTGAATATCGTCAACGATGAAGAAACTAACGACACTGTCTCTTGCGAGTCATGATCTCTCATTTTTGCATTCTCACTTATATCGTTCAATTTCTTTGTCAAGCATACTTACGTTAGCACATTATATATTGTTGTTGCGAGAAATAATTAATATGTAAAGAAAATCAATTGTAAGCGCAACATTCAGATGAGACCTTGATTCTTTTTTCTTTAAACAATAATTACTTTCTTAAATTATGTTCTTGTAGGCAAAATTTTAACTTTTATTTTCAATGAATTAAAGTATATATGTGATTATTAGAAAGAATAAATGTTAATCATGTGCTTAATATAAAGCACCTTTCTTCATTTAATTAACACTTTGTATTAACACTTTGTATTAATACTTTGTATTATAATAATGTTATTAATATATTATAATAAAAATTATTATATTATAATAACATCTGCAAGAGAAGATGGATCTATATTCATTTTATATTAGAAATATCGTTTCTCAATTATTTTGAATGACAAATAATATTAAAAAATATGATAGAAATGTTAAAATAAAGAAAAAAAGATGACACGATCTTCTTATAATTTTTAGATTGAGACGTTAATGGAAAATATACATGTAAGAGAAGTGCGAAAGATCGCAAACGTCGTTTCCCATGTCCAATTTATCGATAATATCATCATCGAACGAGCGAATAAATCGGTCGAATTCTTCAAAGTTGTTCGCGTCAATTGAATGTCTTACATCTCCGGTAATTATTTCGATTTCGTAAAATACGATTTCGATAGGTAGTCACGCTCGACGCGTCTCGGCGCGTGATGATTCGATCATCGCGTCGCCGTCACGGACGAAATCGCGGCGGCGGTACACTTTCGAGGCCTTTGATATATCCCGCCCGGTGGGATCATCAAAAAGGATCGATTCGGTGAGGATCGGCGGTCCCATCCGCGCGTAGGTACGCGTTGATCATTGCGTGATTGCGGGTACTGACAATGACAACAAGCGCCACGGGAGGCGTGACTTCGCACCGCAAGAACGGTGGATCCGAATCTTTTAACACGGACTCGTGCCGACAAGCGCTCCAAGAGTAAGACGGTGCTTTTTCGGTAAGCGACAAAATTGTCGTGCGACGAGAAATTGTCGCACGAATAGACAAGTATAATAAGAATTTTCTGAATTACGCAAAAGTCGCCGAAAGCAAATTACGGCCAGAAACCCTCCATAGTCATTTCAAACAAACGGATTTTTTTTGCATCAAAGATGTAAATCTGTAGACAAGAATTTATCTAAAGGTAATCACATTTCTCTTAAACATTCCTTTTACCATCTTATCTTTTTTTTACATCTCTTCATTTTTTTTTATTTTTTATTTTTTTTTTTTTTTTTTATTAGAAAAACGTGTAACGATTATTAAAGAAACGTAAAATTCACAAAAATTATTATTAAGTATAAGATGAGGATAAAATCCCTTCAGACGAAAATGTCATTTACTTATTTTTTGCATTATAGATACATCGCTCAAAACTGATTAAAAAATTATTAATTTATTGTGTTTTTCTTCTTTACGAAAAAAAAAGAATATCACGAAAATGTTCCATATTATCTTTGATAAATGTCTCAGTTTAACAATTGAAACACGAGAGAAAGTAATTTACGCATTTCTTTCAAAAAGGACACTTAACGTTTTCGATGTCTCGGCTACATTTCGTAGAGAACATCGATATAAAGGGGTAATCCATAGAGGAATTTATGGCTCGCTTTATTGCGTCCCAAGTGTGTTTCTTCCACAAGAAGAAGAGATAGAAGATATGTAGCTGCAAGGACCAAGGTGTAACAATAAATTCTTATCTGAGCACAGTGAAGTGTGTTGTCGCTTCTGGGGCAGTAACCAAAGATGTATGGTGCCGTAATAATGGATTGTCACTTTATTATTTGCCGCGTACGGGTAAACGAAATCATCATGCTCTCGAGTTACTCGACATATCTTAGCCTAATTTAAAAAAATAGATAAATTTACCATTTTAGAAATTTCTAGAAGATCTATATCGTTATGTCACTTTCAGTTATAATCTATTAGATTCGAACGATTGATTGTTCCTATAAAGACCAAATGATTTAAGTATCTTACGTGACAATCATAGATATACTTTTAGTTATGTTCGTTTAAATTATTCTTCATTTCTGCAAAAATGATTATAAATAATTGCAACAAAAAGGATGTTTAAAAAAAATGATAAGATTTAGTAAATTAAGATTTCGAAATACTATATATACTATTAGAAATCATACTAAAATTATTGTTATAAATTATTGTGTTTTTAATCACCATTAATTATTATGAATGACAACGGCATTCGTCACACAGACAATTGGCTTGTATATTTTAAGAATATTATTTCTTGTAAAGCGGCATTCCACTTTGTTACCCCATTAGTACTTACGAGCGCGTATCATCGCGCACCGCCCGATTCTCCTTGAGCATTCGGCGCCGGCAAAGAGAAGCGGACAAAAAGGAGGAGTTGCTCGGAGAAGAGGTGTATCATTGTATCGTAGCATTGTTACCTGGCGGACGAGCAGATGAGTTTCACTCGAAGACGCTTTATAAGTCATTGTGGCCCGATCTGCCGGACCCACCACGCTGGAAATGGGCCGACTCGATGAATTCGTACGTGCATTAGATATAGATACCGTGAGAAATCACTCTCTTCCTTCTTCGTTCAATCGTCCCCATACAAATCGATTCGATAGAAGACAATATCGCAATGATGCTCGCAATAATTGGCCTGTACGAACCCGACACGGTCTATTGATCGATACGAAATTGATGAGATGACGGATTATTACCGTCTCTATCGATGATTAATATACAAGAGCATTTTATTATTCAAGATATTATTATTAGCATTCGCTGTCATTATAAGCGAAAGAAATAAAAACATAATTAAAAATTTGAGTTTTATCGATATGTAGATGGAAACGTTACGAGAATTTATAATTTATTTATCGTTCAGTGAATAATGCTTTATTTTATTAAGATAACAATTTTTTTGTATCAATGATCAATTGAAATTAGTAACGATAAGACTAACAAGAGTCTGAGTTTTGTTGATCAGAGGATAGGGATGTAACGAGAATTTATTCCCTTTACCTCTTCTAAAAGGAGCCGCAACATGATTGTTGTCGCGCGAATCGAAACGGCTTTTAGGAAGCGCGAATAAGCGCACGTGCTGCACGCACGCGCGAAAAAGTATTTGAGTACTCGAAAACATCTGGCCTCGTGCCAGAGGCTTCGGGGATCAAGTCGAGTGCAACTCGAACGCGGAGCACCACTCGACGGCGCCGGTCTTCAGAGATGAAGGCACGTTTCCGCGCTTTTGAGCTTTCGCGTGGCGTCATGAAGAACGGTGAAGAGTGAACGGACTAAAAGGCGGGACTCTCGCCGCCCGAATTCGATAAGAGTTCCTCTCGCATATTAATTTCCACGTCGATTGGCAACCTCAATAATGGCTATGATAAATGCGCCAAAACGACGAATACGATTGTCTTCCATCATTTCTCTCGTCTTCCTTTCATTCGTTATAACTTTATACCGTTTACATCATCCAAATATGTATAGGTCCTTTCTGATGGATGAATAAAATAAATGATCAAAATATTTCATTACTACGAGCATGTATATCTCTCTTTGCATTCGATGAGAAATCTGAGAAAAGTACATAAAAAGTATACATAAAAATTTTGATAATTAATAATATTTCCTGGCAACATTTGTTGATATTCAGTCTTGAAAATATCAATCAAATATCCCGTTAACAATTAACAATTACATTATCTGCGCCCGAAGCTAACATAAAGGTTGCATTACCGTAATAAATTAATCTGATAGTACAGTTAATGTTATGACAATCCGCCATTTTCTCCGCGCGGTAGTTCAGTGTACAATAATATACGTAAAAAGAATTGGAAGTAGCATATACTCGTGTCCCAGTCGAACGAATATCCAGCAGGATAGATGGACCCCCTGCGAATAAACGCTCATTGTCGCGGTTGCTCACGGGGGTCCTCGTGACCAAACGCATCACGATGATCACGCCGACATTGAGCGGAGTTCTATGCAATTGCACTAATGATCGGAGGAAAGAGTAGACGAAAGTTTGCATCAAACTTTTCATCAGTGAAATTGATAAAAATATACCGGAAGAATGTTTTACAATTTCGAAGAATGTCGTTAACATATATGATAATATATGATGTGAATTTTTTTCACACATAATTGTCATATCTATTTAAAAAAATTTTACTACAAAAAATTTAAGATATGATCGTGATGTAATCTGACTTTTCTTTAATCTTTAAATATAATAGAAAAATTATTCAATGAATCCAAGTTAATACTGAACATCGTTAAAAACGTTCATTCTTGGCTTAATGATGTTGTTGATGTTTTGATTTTGATGTTTAATTTTGATGTTTTTCTGCTATAGGTGATACCTATAATGTGAACAAAAAGAAGAAATATTAGCTAAATTTACCGTTTACTGGTTTAATCGACTCTAAGATACTCGAAGGGAAATCAACAGGATTCGTTGCCGCATGATTAGGCGCGTACACGCCAAATCGCGCAATTCGTGCGATCATATACAAACGTCCACGTCAACCGAATGACCGGTAGCGTACGAACAGGACCCCCCGTGACTAGGGTTACGGTAGAGGCAATGGGGAACAAATGAGGGAAGAAGGAAGACTCTCTCTTTCTCTTTTTCGTGGTGGGCGCCATTGTCGCGGTTCTTCGCGGGGGTTCCTCGCGACTGAATACCGTGTCGCCCTGGGAGGCATCGCGACGCTCGCTTTTGCTCTATAATTTTAACAGCCGACTCGATGATTTTGTCCGCCGTGCTCCCTTTTTTTCCTCCTTTTTCTCGTGTAGTTGCCTTGTCGGGTACGATTGCGCGCAAACAACTAGCGCGGCCACCTGGTTGTTCCAAGCCGATCGGACAGAAAATATGTCAGCATTTTTTCGTAGGGAGAATTCACTCAAATCTTCTCAAATCTTCCACTTGAATCTAATTGTCAGATAAATCATTTATATTTTCCGAATTAGTTTGCAAAATTTACAAAAAATAGCAAAACTAAATCTACAATGGACACTTTATGAAAATTATATGTCTCTAAAAATTATATGTCTTTAACAATTACGTGTATAATTAATGCCAATGTAAGTATAATAGCATTGCAATTCGTTATATCTCATATATTGTACTTTTTTATATCACGCGTTTTAAGAAGTATTATGCAAAAATATTTGTAATAATTTAAGAAGTATTATTTTTCATTTCTGTAGTATATCATATTTTCAAAATTGTTTACTTTTTGAATCATGAATTCAGAGATCTTCATGTTAAGGACGACAATCAGGGACTTCGTTACCAACCAATATCCTGTAATATTATTCCAATGGATGTCAGTAGTATTAGGAAAATATAGATATATGCTTCAGACCCGAAAAGTCAGGGTGGTTTCGTTTAGCGATCATTACGCATATGACACTTGTGTTTCCGTTCTGGTATAGAAGGTCTGTTCTTTCCCCAGAGCTGCCGGAATAAAGTAAAGAGGGGTCCGAAGACCCCCCATCTCGCCTTTATCCGTCACCAAAGAACCAATGGAGGTCGCACCCAATGTTAGGCAACGAGTGACTAGACGCACAGGGAATATGTGGGACATCGTATTCTCCGTATGTCGTTCAATGTACCCCCCATGAGCGCGTTCTCGTGCCCTTTTGCGTCCATCTCAATTCTAAAGCATCTTCGCAAGCTAAGCAATGGATCCAACGCGTTATCTCGTCGATTATCGATATTAATTTCGCAATTAATTTCTTCAATCATGCGTTAAAATAGTAGAAAGTAATATACAGGAAGATTATTTTTATGAAATTATTAATTTGATTTCAAAGATTAGAAATCACATCAACAAAATTTTCGTTAAACAGCATTAAAAATTATAATTAATTGAATACATAATGTTATGTTGCGAAAGTATTGCGTTTGCTCAATTAGAAACGTGTAAACTATCTGAATTCAAATTAAATCAAATAAAGTGAAATTTGATTGGAGTTACACCCAAATCTTTGTGATTTTTATCTAAACTAATATATATTTCTGAAGAGATTTAAATGCAACGTATTAATAATCATCACAAAATTATATATCTTACCATATTTATATTGAAGTCAACTTTATAACAGTTGATAAGTTATACTAATTGAAAGTTACATTTTGATTCAATTTGATTTTATTCGATTCGATTTGCGTTAAAAATTCTTAATTTGCACATTTTTATTTTAAATATATTCTCTCATGCGATAATTTATCATCGGATATAGAAAGAGCACGAGAATTCTCGTGATATAAACATTTTATAAAATCATAAATTCATTTTGTGCGAGAAGGCTAAAGACATGCGTACGGCCTTTTCGAAATTGAGATATTAAAAAGGAACGAAATACATGGCTCATAGTGTTGAAAGATAGTCATTGTTTGACCGCACGGGGCGCATACGCAGAGCGCTCGTAATCCCAAACAAATTTGCGGATTACACTCTCAGCATGAATTATTTAATCCCAGCACGTTCTCATTGGTTTAGTTAGTGACCCGTGGGGTTTTACACAGAAGATCGCACACGCCCGCTCACCATGATTCCCTGTGCGGCGATTCCCTCTCTTTCCTCGTTCACTCTTTCGTTTCGCTTTCGTTGCTTACGTTCTCCTTTATTTCCTTCTATTTCGAAAACATACGCGTGCCTCCATTTGACGTTTATTGTCGCGGAAAAAGGATTTCCCACGAATAAACTTGACACGACAATCCTCATTCCAGACTTCAAAGTTGTCAGTAATTTGAATAAAAAAAAGAATTAAGATGAAAATATATGAAAAAATAGAGTTAAATTTAAAAAAAATTAGAATTAAACAATTTTTTAAGTTAAATGTTTGATATTAAATGTTTTGCAAGCTTCATTCTTAAAAAGACAAAGAATTTAATTGTTGCAAGAATTTAATTATTTTTCTTTTCCGCATTGATCGATTCCCTCACCTATTTACACACACACACACACACACACACACACACACACACACACACACACACACACACACACACACACACACACACACCACACACACACACACACACACACACCACACACACACACACACACACACACACACACACACACAAAACACATCCGATATATTTATTTAGTATTTCAAAATTCATTGTGTGAAAGAGGATTCATAAAACAAAAGCAATGGTTGATCATTATTTTCATAGAACGTAACGTCCTACCTAGTTATTAAATTTGCGCCCCACATGTGCTGGCTACCGATAAAATTTCAGAGAGACAAATACAATATTTATGAACGCTTGCGAATCAAGATGTAAGAGTGGACGACGAGGTATTATCGGTCGAAAGCTCGTGAGAAATGCTCTGTACAAAAATGAACGCCTAATGTCTTTGCAATAAAAATAATCAACAACGTACTGAAAATTACTTTTATATTTTTTTAATATTCATAATTAACGCAAAAAAATATTTACGTATTTTCGAATGACGAAAAAGTAATATTCGAGCTTCTGATACTCTTGTGTAATTGAGATTAGTATCCCCAAGCATAATCGTGAAATTTAATAAATTTATTACGATTGATTGAAATGGAAAAGACATAATCTTGTCTCTATATAATAATCTATAATATTTTATAGAATTTACGGATATGGGGCGAACGATTCGCAAGAGTTTTGCGATTGGCTGTATGACAGTTCATAATTCCCGCGTCCCACGTCCTTATCTCACGAAATAATCACGTATCTCGCAATAAGTGCATAAATTATTTCGCGTGAGGAATAACATTTCAGTGAGAAATGCCCACTGAGTCCATGCCAATAACTTGCCCTCGTAGCTGCTATCGCGCACGCGAAAAAACGACGAGTCGGAAAAAAAGATCGAAGTAACCAAGAGACCGTAGGCACCGTAACATCCTGCTTAAAAAAGCAGAAACAAGCGAATCATCGCAGTTAATTTCCAAAACAATATGAACAAAACAAATCGAGACTTTTTTTGTAAAGACACATAAAGTATAGCACGCAGAAAATATACATTCTATGTATATTTTCTGCGTGCATATCAATTTTGTAATCTTTAATCAACAATATCAATAATCTTTTGAATAAATCTCTTGAAAGAATTTTTCCCAACTCTTTTTTACTTGTTGTCAAATATTTTATTCTCTAATTAACAATTCGAATTAATTAAAAATATAATTCTTAATTTTTTTTTAATATTAACAGAGAAAGCAAAATATATACTTTTATACTTATTTTATACAAAAATTTCTTCTTTGTAATATCAAAATTTATATTTTTATAAGCATTTTTTAATTATAATAATTAAAATTCTTTTTTAGAAAATGCATCGAAATTTGAAAGTAGAATCTGAAGTAGAATTGAAATTTATTGTTGCCTCAATATCAATTGGTTCTTTTGTTGCATTTACTTCATGAGTTGTTGTCATCGCAAAAATTCTATATTTTAATGATTACATATATTTGACAGTTATATGTATAAAAAAAAATAGTATTCTGTAATAATATTAATTAACGTCTCTATTCCTTCTGTTATAAAAATAAATAGCGCGCGCTTAAATAAAAATTCTAATCAAAATTAATTATTTTGATTCATTAAAAAACAATTGTTTTCTTAATGTTATAGAATAAAACATTTGTATTCTAAAACAGTTGCAAATTCTTGGTCGTCTTATGATTTATTCTTCAAGAATCTTTTTTCTAATAAGGGCTGCAGGAATGGTCAAATATATCACCGGAAATAAATTAAAATAAGATTTTGAACTTCCTTCCAGGTCAAGTGTACTACTTACAAAAACAAACATTAAGATAAAATTTCGAGCTATCAGTAGATAAGATAAATATGGACGATAGATCTGCCCCTTTCCCCCTTTTCTCTTTCTCGCTCTTTCGGCATCTCGATGATTCTGAGCACAATATTTCCATCCTCTTTCGTGTGGCAGTCCGGTACCTCATCGTACGTCGTCTAGACAGTCTAAATTTGAATAATATTTTTATGAATGAGTGGACGCGCCATAAATCCTTGCATGAATACCGCGGGACCGGCCGTGTACACGTGGACACGTGGAAACACACAACTCACGCATGATACGCGCGCAAGATACTAGCAGAATAATACATCCGAGAGAAAGAGAGAGAGAGAGAGAGAGAGAGAGAGAGAAATGTATGTGGAGAAAGAGGGAGAAAAAGAAAGAAAAAAAGAGAGAAGAACGACAGAGAAAGTTGGTCTATCTGGCCTAGCTAAGCAGGCGAAGCGAAGGTGGATCTTCCCCCGTAAATTTCTCTCCCCCGTGTGTGACTAATAAGCTTATTATTTTATAACGCCTCCAATTTGTTACAGATGCATGTTACAACGGCGCGACGCGAATACGCTTGATATTTTCCTGCCTAATGCGATGTTTGCCTAATAGCGCGGAGAAAAAGATTACGCGTGTCGCGATAAATGGTACACGTAGTGGATCTGGGTGCACCTCGCGTCCGCCGAACCGGCGTGAATCCGTGCCATTTCAGTCATGTGAATATTTATTAGAAGAGAATGTAAGATATCAGATCATAAATATCAACGATTAACATTATGCATATAACTTCGATAAAAATCGCAATTAGTATAATGCAGTATTCCCTACTTTATTCCCTGGCCCCCTTGGTTTTAAAGATCAATTAGCAGCTGTATATTTTAGAATTACAATTGAAATTATTTTCATTGATGCTCGTTGTTTGAAGCAAGGCAAGGAATGGAGGAGCCGATCTAAATTATTAATTTTTATATATAATCCATTTTTCTTTCAAAATCATTTTCATCGTGAGCATGAAACATGCACCTATGAACGTAGCTCATGAGCTACGCTCATAGGTGGGCTCGTCCACAAGCATAAGTGTGTCACAAAAGAGGTGAGAAGAAGACAAATTGTTCGAATTGCATTTCCCATATCTCCTACAAGATTGCATCTTCCCATTGATCTCATTGTTCTCTTGACAACCATGAAAAACATCGTGCTGCTCCGCGCTCGTGCCAGCCAAATGTTCTTTCAATTTCTTCCTTTTCCAACGGTGCGGAATATCAAACGTGATTTAAGAAATTTTCTCGTGCAAGCTATTTTCTGTCGTAAAAATTGCAATCCTCTTTGTCACATGAAATATAGTTTAACTTCAATCGTAAACGTTTCACCAAGCAGAGAATAATTTAGAAGCAAACGGTCTTCACTAGATTAGAGAAATAGGCTGAATAGTATGCCTCAAATATGTTTTATCGAGAGAATGTATTGCTACGTATCGCAAAGTGTTGATAGTGCTTACAATGAGTAATCGCCTCCGGTACTCAGCGCTGCATTCGATTTTCCACAAACGATGCCCGTAAAATAAGAACAACTGGACTTCACCAAGAAGTGAAGCGCGACCGAAATGTGCGGGACGGGGCGGAGGAAGAGAAACGGTCTGGATGGAGAGAGTAGAGAAGATCCCGAGAGTAGAGAAACACATGTCGTTCGCCGTATCCCGCGGTGCCGTGGGGTTCGATGCGTGAGATTCATGTATTAAGCGGCGCGCACCGGCCAAAACCCTTCGAACCTGGGACGAGAATAGAGGGACAGCCGGAGGAGAGACGAGACCATGATAACGGAAACAAGGAGGAAGCAATAGTGGCATTGGTGCTGGAGGAGGAAGCAACATTTAGAGGGCGAAGAAGAAGAAGAAGAAGAAGAAGAAGAAGAAGAAGAAGAAGAAAAGAGCGCGAGATATGACGAACGGGAAAGAAGAAAATGATGAAACCGGACGACGAAGAAGGAGGAAGCGAAGGGGTGCTGTAGAAAGAAGGCTGCTGCGCGAGAGGAGGAAGGATGATCGGACAAAAGAGAGGAGAGGAGGAGAAGAAGAAAGATGCGGTTTCGAGGCTTCATCGGGAAGGAGAACGCTGCGGAGCGAACCAGAGACAGATGAACTAATGCTCGAAACCACAGGGGGGCTCGTGCTTTCGAGCGTCTAATGATTTAGCCGGTGCAACGACGTGCCGGTGGTACTGACGCTGATGATGATTGTGGTGAAGGTACCGGTGCTTATCCCGGTACCGTGCCATTCCAAGTATTCTCGCGGACTTGATTTTCGGCTGAGCCGACATAAATTTCAGCTAGCTCTACTTGCTTCATTTCGTACTTATTGTTGAGGTTTTCAAAGGAAAATCTTTATGTCATCATTCTAACTGGAACAATATTTTTTATTTTTGACCAATCTTGTGATAGTTAGGAAAATTTCTGATCTCTGTGACTTTTCTACGATCAATAAACAATGATATAAAATTAACTAGAGATTCAATGAACGTATGAAAAAGATCAATGGCACGTTTGTAAAGAATCCAATGTTATAACGATCGTAGGATGATGCAATTGTATTTTTCTTCTTTGACTGTAACAAATGATTCGTAAAGAAATTTATTGAAAAACCTATCATTTCTCCTTTCATATGAGTTCTGTCTTTAAAAATTATATGTGAAAAACGTTTTGAAAATAAATAAGTATATTTATGTTTTAATTGAGTTTATATATTACATACTATTTCTATATTTCAAATTTGAGTTACAATTTTTCAAATATTTTTGTCTTAACATTTTTGTCCAAAACATAAATACAAATATGAAGGAAATTTTTATATTATAGCAGCAAGAAAGAAGTATATTCGCAAGTTGTAATAAAACATATGGTCCTGGAATAAAGTCGTAAATCACTTTCTACTACTCCCTACTTTAAATTACTTCCTATATTTTTGTGTTAATAAACTATATTTTATAAGTTGTCGTTTCATTCCTCTATACAGTTCTTGACTACCGTTGAACAATACGGACTACCAATATTTTTGAAACAGTCGAAGAAAGCCTTCCGGGCTTTATTTCTTTACTATTCACGATGCGCATTAATCTTCCTTCGTTTTCTGTTCGTAAGAAGTAAAGGACAGTGCAGGTTTCACTTCCGTTGCATTCCTTGTATGGTCATGCATACAAGATTGATCGCCATAAGTCTAAACACTATAAATTTTTACAATGAGTAATGCTTTTTTTTGCATTTTCTTCCTCTATAATTTACGTTTTTCTATAATTTACGTTACATTCGTCCGCTTGGGCAAAATAAAAAATCATAACATTCTTATTTCTTTGAATTTTTTCTATTCCTTTTCCTTTTTTTTTTTTTTTTAATAATTTCATGTTTAAATTCCTTTGCTCGCGTGGATATAAAAATTTAAACATTGTCTTTGGTTAAAAGTTTCAACTTTTTTAAATTTTTATTTAAATTTCTTTTTAATGACTTAAGGAAATATTGTAATTATTA
Organism: Pogonomyrmex barbatus; assembly: GCF_055798465.1. Classification (NCBI taxonomy): domain Eukaryota; kingdom Metazoa; phylum Arthropoda; class Insecta; order Hymenoptera; family Formicidae; genus Pogonomyrmex; species Pogonomyrmex barbatus. The sequence continues at coordinate 1,765,200 of NW_028297119.1, forward strand.
ATAATATTGAATTTTTGTAGCATTAATATATTTTACGAAACTAAAAGAAACATGCATATTTAAGTATTAATTTTTACTATAATCTCGCAATTCATTTCAAAAAATAATTTTAAAAATATCGTAATACTTCAAGATTTACACAAAGGAAAAATAGAAATCTCTTCAGAAAAATTTCTATGTCTCTATATTTATATCTGATCGGAAAATTATTCGCAATGATGATCTCGGAGCGATGTTATCCTCAGAGAAATTACATTGACATCGTTTTGGTGAAATTTTCTATGTCATGGTAATTTCTTATTTCGGCGATATGTGTCGTCCTCACCGATTTCACAATGATTATTCCAATGTGCTTGCTTTCTTTGGCCAGTAGTTCATAATTGCATGCTGCGTTATATTTTTTTTCGATTTACCTCATGTCGAGTAGAATCATTCACAAGACAGTTGCAAGCATTCTTGTTAGTCACGCTTCCTTTGAAGTATTTATTAAAGTCATAAATGCCTGCAGTTTCGAGATAATTCAAACAGCACAACTGTTCGCATCATTAGTATATTTCTTAAGTAACTAAATAAAATAATCACGTTATCTTTCTCATTTTTCCGCAACTACCTATTTATAGAATCTATAATAAATAAGAACAGTATAAGTAAACTTTGCGGCTTTCTCTAACTTTATAAAACATGTTTCTAAGTACAGAACATATATAATAAATATTATTTTACATAACAAATATCGATACATATTATCATAAATATGTTGTAAGTATTGTAAATAAAATAAATCTTGATTATTAATAAATTTTTTTTTAAATAAATTTATATAGAAAAATCCACAATTAAATATAATTACAATGATATTGATCTAGACCGGAAAATCTAATTCCATTCCGAGAAATAATATTTTTCTCGCAGAGAATTGAACTATTTTATAGCATGTCCAATGTTCGAAAACTTACGGCAGGTACGCAACAATGAATGACGAAAATCGCTTTCCTGGCACGGACCATTAATTCTTCAGCAATGCCCAATGATTTCGTGTAGATCATTCTTGGTTAGCATCCTGGGTGGTTCCTCGCTAGTTCGAAGGGCTTGTCTGAATTTCCATCCCGATTGACAATAACGTTTTCCGGTAAATTTCATTGTTATGATGCTGTAGCCAGTCTCTGCACCTTTTTTTACGAAAGGACACACGACGATGATTCAGGTAGGGGCCAAGCGGTCTTTCTGTATCCTTGACTTTTCTTCTCACTACAGATGACTCCACCATCTTCGCTCGTGGATATGATTCAAACGAGAGGGGAACATCCAAAAGCCCACCTACTCGACACGATCTCTTTTCCACGAGTTTGTCTTCCTCATGTTTAGACCACACTAGGGGTTCCAGAAAATTACACCTAAAGCTGCTCAATTTCTCGTTTTAACAGCCGCATAATGGATCCTCGCGCAGCGTGTTCCGTGATTTGATCAATGGAATCGATGCAGCCGTTTCCTGATTTAGACGTTTTCAGTGCAATAGGACGATTTTTGCTTATAGCGCGATCAATGAATGTGACGGGAAAATATGACTTCGCGCTGTCAGCAAAGCTGACTATGATATAAAAGTCGCTTGGCTTTTAACTAGAATTAATTAATTCGCTGCTACAATTTGATTTATGAAAAGTAGTAATTATTTATAGCTTATAGGCTTTTATTTATGTCAAAAAAGTATATTTTATATACAAATTTGAACATTGTAAAATTATTCTAGAGTTTTTTCTTTATACAATACAATTTAATTAGTACGTAGAAAAAGAATTTTATACAATACAGAAAGATAGCAAAAATATTTTATTGGTGTTCCTCTATTTCTGTTATAAAAAATTCTATGTGCTTTTATTATATTAATTTTTTCCATGTTTGCAACGAGTAATCGGATTCTATCTTCCAATTTGTCAAAACATTATTTAAAAAAAAAAGGAGAACAGCAGTACAGTAATGCTGTAAAGAAAAAAGGATAATAATAGAAAAGAATTAAATTTTACTTATTTCCCTTCCGGGAACGCGACGACGTCACGTGGGATGGAGAGGGTGGCTCGTAATGGGAAGCTTGATTATAATAGAGGTATCATTCCCGCGGACGATACGCTCTTCCTCTTCGGATAATTGCAAATGGCGTCCTTTTATATCGCAAGGGCGGCTGATCAAAGCCGCGGATAAATAAAAGATAATCATCTAATTATTCCATTCAAACGGCCGGCTGCCGTCTACTCGGCGTATCAGAGGTACGATTGGCTGGGCGATCATTAAGATCGCTGCGCGATCGTATATATTTTCATTCTTCTCTTCTCCCTCAATTCGTACGAATCATTGTAATCGAATTCGTGGCGAACGTGACCTGTATTACGAACATTGTAACGACTCTTCAATCAAATTGCTCGTTTAGTATCGTTTCGGTATCTTGTTTAATCTATGCAAGTTAATTTATGCCCCGAGAGAGAACCCATATAAGATTTTACAATTGACCTAGTATTGGGCTTAATATGAATCTATCTTCAGTAGATTCATAGGATTGAACCAATCTCAAAAATCTAGCAAATAGGATTTTATATAATATTAACTCAATATTAACAACTAATACTAGATTAAGATTGAATTATAATCGTATGATATCTTGGAAGAATAGCTAATGCTAATGGCCTAGAAATGGCAAACAAAAACAGCGAAGAGTAACAAATAATAATGGTCTATATAATATATATATATATATATATATATATATATTATATGTTGTCATTGATCAAGTTTAAGTAATACTTCCTGTTAAAAAAATCAAAAGAAAACAATTTAACATTTTTATTTATTGTGTATAAATAATATCAATTAATAGTATCAATTTGGAAAAATTTAGTAAGCTCTTTTCGCATTTGTTTTTTTAATACAAAATAGTAGTTTTAATACAAATAGTTTTATTTAATACTTTCCTTCATGTCTCTTATCTATACGTCGATGTTATCGGTGCTACCGAGGAATGTTAAACTGGTTAAAGGTAAACTGTATCTTATCAACAATACACGATGTTTCGCATCCGAAGCGACAGACGGACGACATCAGATTGCCGAGATATCTCGCTTGAAGAGTCAGAAGAATGACACTGGCTCGCGAGATAACTTGTCCGTGAAAGCAAAGGGATTAGCAACATTCAAAGGACATGAGACGATGCTACAGCATGTTTTCTGAGCAGCGAATTAACATGTAGTGACAGACCTGTCACAAAGAAGACCGATATAAACCTCATTAGTTTACAGCGCGCTCCTCTCGATTTTGAAGTATGCGCGGGCGTAGTATTTCGAATATGGTGTCCTTAAAGCATTCCCGATCCTGAGATTTCCTCGATGAATCGCGAAGCACAGCGACTGACATTTAAAATGTTGCATAGCCGCGAAATTCTTCCATAATAAAAACCGTAATGCGCAGACGCGAATATCACAACGGTATCCCGTTGGCCAACTGCCAAAAAGGATCGATCCTTTTGCCTGGCATTAGCTATGAGTGGACCGAGGCAAGAAAAGGGACGCGCAATCGAATGAAGAATCTCAACGCAGTCGGCAGCTCGCGGTAGTAACACGATCCATGGATCTCGAACCTGGAGGTGTGACCGAGAAACGGGCACGGGTGAGACGGCGTGTCTCTTCAAGTCCTAGATAAGGATCTGTCACCCCAGTGACTGGCTAGTACACTAATGCCGGGAAGATACTCACTACCAGATAAAATGCCAGGAAGTTCGTCCAGTCATTCCAGACGCTGCGACAGCGAAGGTGGTGGTGGTGCCGTCTTGCATATCGACGTTTACAAGCTGAAGAAAACCAAAACATTTCGCACCGACGGTACTTGAATAATGACGCGATAGTTTACCGAGGAGGAACGCACGGCACCGCTTCCTGTATACTCCTCGGCAAGATTTGCAATTTAATGACTCACCGCGCGATTGTATCTTTCTGTGTAATGGTTAGGTGATGTCAGAGAGAAATCATCTATCTACTTCTCCCGAAACAGATTGCGTGCCATCAATGTAAGAATGAGCGATGCCAAGTCAAAACGATTACAAAATCTTGTATAAAAACGAGGCTTCATAACGTAACAATTAAAAAAAAATTAATTAAAAATTCAATTAAAAATCTTGTGATGAAATAATGACATTCAATTAGCAGAAATATGTTCGTTATAGAAAATACGAATACAAATCGGATTTCGTAACACCGAGAAAGATAGAAAGAGTCTCGCTTTTAGCTGCGTAATCGGGAGTTCCAAATCTTTTTTTTCGTCTCTCTCTCTCTCTCTCTCTCTCTCTCTCTCTCTCTCTCTCTTTCGATTAGCAATTAGCTATTAAAAGCAACGGCGTGTTGAAAGAGATGAAATAAGTGGTATACTAGATTTGGAACAAGACTAAGAAAAAAAAAAGTATTACCGCGCACCTTCCTCGGCGGAGGCGGAGATCGTGAAACTACCTGGGGGAAAAAGAAAAAGAGTAAAATGTCAATCCGATCTTCTCTTCCTGGAGCAGATTTCGTCGTCCGTGTCTATATCGAGATGGGTCCGGGCCAGGTGAGTGGGTGAGTGACTCCGGCATTGTCGTTCGGCAAGATATACGACTCCCGGTTCCCAGAAACAGTTTATATTCCAGGCTGGGAGAATGGGAGAGGATCGGAGAGATCGTTATACGCTTACCTGGCCCGATTCTCGTCTCGCTTTCATCTCGGAAGCGTTTCGTTTTTGGGATTCTGCGTCGAAGGCACTCGGTCAGGGCCGTCGTCGACCCACGGATACCTCGGCGATCATTTTCGAAGACTTATATCGTCTCGCAGCCACCACCGGCATACGTTTCGCTCGGGAATAATTCACTGGGTAATTGCGAGATATAATTCGACGTAGGCTAACTCGCGCAGGAAAACCGGTTGCCCCTTCGGGACGCGTGAATAATTCTTTCGGCAATCGATTATAATTAAAAGGACAATTTCTTTCATTTTCGAACGTGACATCGAACGTCGTGGGCATAAACGAAAATACTCTGTACGCTTATCACGACAATCGGTCTTTTATCTCCTCTATTACGGAGCGTAATAATCGGATCGATCTGGTAACTGTCGGGGCAATTATCGTCGCTTGTTGTTCGCGTCTCGTCAGGACTTATTTCGTTTATCTTCATGATACGGTTCTCTTTATGTCTCATCTTTTCTCGTTTAGATATCGCGGAGCGATTCCCCCCTTTCTCTAGAATTATATACAATATCAGTATATATATATATATATATATATATATATATATATATATATACGGCGTATGTAAACTTAAGAATATTCTTAAATAATTTTTCTCAATTTGCATTATATTCTAGTTTCATATTTCAAGGGATAAGAAAAAATATATGACATTTTCCTTTCCTTATAAGATTTTGTACATCTTTGAAAGATTAAAGAGAGAAAGAAACAATTTACGAAATGTAAAATACACACACACACACACACACACACACACACACACACACACACACACACACACACACACACACATACGCAGCATAAATTTTCTTTTAATTTTATCCTTTTAATTTATAGCGCCATAGAACATTAAAAACAATTGTAAGACTTTTACCATAAAAAAGAAAGACTTTTGTAAAATGTAAAATAAAAAAAACATAATGGAAATTTTAATGGAATGTCATTTTTTTGACAATTTTTCTTTTCTTTTCTTTCACAAGAAAAGTATATAAATACAACTGTATCTTGTTAACAAAGAAAAATTTTTTATTTATCTTAAAGTTGTATTACTCATCAAATGGCTCGTTTCAAAATCCGTTAAAAATGCGTAACAAGCTGCCTATTACTATTGTATAAAACTATTGTATAAAAAAAATAGCTTTGAAAACATTTGTCACGTGTGGATTCTCTATAAGCTTTTTCTAAGACTTGAGGTACCAGCGAGATATAGCGCGAGCCTGACAAAGATAGAGATTGGAGCGAGAAGAGCAAAAAAAGACAGAGAAATAGTTCCTTTAAGGGCATTTTCGGCTCTTTTCGGGGATGGGAGTATTCAGTCATAAATAACGACAAACGGAGACCTCCGTAAGTCAGGTAAACTCGATTCTCGCACGAATACTCTCTATCCGTAGAAGTCTATACAGTCAGTAGATTGTATATAAGAATCGACCCACCCTCTTTCCTCTCTATCTCTCGATTCGACGAACTGTTTGGACGCCGGTGGTTTTTCAGAGTCACGCCCTGGAAGGGGACGCTGGTCGCGAGGCTGTTTGGGAAAATGGATCGCTTACAGGTGCGACATATTTAACCCGGAGACATCTTCATAATCTGTTAACCCTGATGGAAAATAACAGGACGCAGCGATTTCGCTGAGAGAGCAGCTGCCATTCCTATGTATACATGAAATGTATAACGCACATTTGTATAAAGAATAAAATACATTGCTGATTAAAAAATAATAATATAAGAGTATCACTTACTCTGCTCCTCACTCCATGGATGACTCTGCGTTACATCGAAACGTCTATAATAATTTTAGCAGAGTGATTTTCTGTTCTATATATGAATAATCAAAGGAAGAATAATGACTTTCATGGGAGTTAATTGAGAGAAGATGGAACTTCGTAATAAAACTATAATTTCACTTAGCGATGAAAAACTGCTTTTGCAAGACCACTTTTACCCGAGAACAGCGCGAATGGATGCAACACACGCGCGCGTATTTTATCTGAAACGAGTGTATATCCAATACGGAGTGCTGAAATAGTTTTCATGTATCCACAGTGGGGCGCACGCGGTGCCATGCTTTGTCGAAGATACGTCGTTCAAGCAAAAGTGATTTTCTATGGCACGCCATATCGATAACATCACGTTAATGCTATTCACTTGTTTGCCTCGAGAATCGATGCCGATCTTTCTAGGGGTTATTATTACCAAGCGGTTCGCAGCATTCGCGCTAACGTTCGTATCAGCGTTTTCGGTGAGAAGAAAAAAAAAGATATGATGCAATTTAACATGATTAATCCGCTTGTCGCGGATGAATGCGGATATCGTTGATTCATAATTGAAGAATTGGAGATTCAATGTTCAATTTGATGCATACGATAAGACAAGAACACGATTATACTAGGATAAATAAAAAGCGAGGAGCAATCATTTCTTTATTCAAAAACTACAAGTATTCGCGATAAAGCCATTACATTACTTTTCAACACAATCTTTCTGCTTGTCAACACACCTTTCATAATATTTCACGCGCTTCCTTATGCTTTAACAAAAAAGTATGTTTGGTTGATTGTGCAGTCAGAAATGCATTGCTTCGTTTATTTTATTCTAACTTCATTTCAATTTTTTTTTACTCATTTATACACTTTCATTTGTATTATACTCTCATTCTTATATTAGAAGATCCTTTTTCTGTGAATTTTAATTAATTTTACGTCTTCCACAGGAATCTTATTATAATACTACTCAACACCGATGTACACAACGAGTATTATCTTCAAGCTTATTCATGAAAATATCCAAATATCCAAATATTTATTACAAACATAAACGCGAAATGAACACTTTTTTAGATCTTATTGGTCTTATAGTCTTTGTTCTGCCTAAACAATTTGAGTAAGAAAATAATTATTTTCAATTTTTAATTTATCCTAATTCGATCTAAAGATAAGATAATTTGATTACACAAAGTTAATGTAATAATTACATATTTATAAATATGACAATTTTCTTGTTATACGTCGTGTGTCTTGTAACCTGAATTTTTAAAAAGATAACAGTGCAATTGAAATTCGCGGTAAAATATACGATTGTCTTTTCATATCAATATGTTCGTTCGCGTGCTCAAGAGAAGCTTGAGGTGAATTTCTTCGAACTCATTGAATACTGGCTGACTTACATCTAGCACCAGCACACTTCTCAGTCTCGCTTTATATCGTTGATATGTTGAAAAATCAATATAGGCTGAAACATAAAGATGCTAACCAGCAAGAAGTTAATCTTCTGATTAAATAATCTTCAGATTTTTATTTGCGTCATAATAATTTCTTACAAAGTTATCTTCATTACAAAATATGGTTTCGAAAATAAAATATCTTCTCATGAAATAAGATATCATTTTTCCATTTTTAATTAAATATTAATAAAAATATGCATACAACTCTGATTACTAGTCAATATAGATAAAAATGTAATCTTTTACACTTTTACATATGAATGACATATATTATTTATCTTTGTCTCTTCGAAAATTTATGATAAAATATAATATAAATATAATAAATCATCTAGAAATTACTCTTATTAAAATTATGATCAATATTTTGTTTCCATTCTCATCTTATGGGTAAACAAAAGGTTCAAATGAATTGATAAAACTTTTTATACAATAAATTAAATTAAACAGACTAGAGATATAAATTCAAATAATTCAAATTCAGAGTGTTAATAAAAAGTCTATTTTATTAAATCAAATATTCTCTTATTCAAATATGCATTTATATCACAAAAAATATATGTATAATGTATGTTACAACGTAGCTTTTTCTTGTGCAGACACTTATGCGTATTCAATATATATGTAAAAAAAAAAAGAAAAGCAATAAAAAACAATAAATAACATCTTGGATATAAAAGGATTGGAAATAAAAGGATTATTAAAGGAATCGTTATCGTTCATGCACATCAAAAAATTAAAATAAGAAAACTCGTATGTGTATTGTGAGCACTTGTACTGTAAGAAAACGTATGGTACTTAAAGATTTAATGGTTGGAAATATTTTAAAATAATACATAAAATATATTTATTTGTCACTTTCTAATCTATTAAGGATATAACTTCGAACTTTGTTGGTGGTCTCTTTTGTTCATTTCCTTTCAAAAGGATAATGATCATTCTTTTGGTTCGGTGTGATTTAAATAGTTGACGCAAGAGCTTGAAGTAAAATTACACAGAGCAGCCGGCTTTACTTAGATGATTTTTCTAAAATTGATGGTAGTACATTTATTCAAAGCGTGACATTGATTATAACGGACAACCCATGGCCTTGACGAATTTGTTTGGGCCATATTTGTCACGTCTTTTCATACAAAACTTTCAATATAGAATTGCCCTTCGCATTTTTAGACATGATCAATTCAATTATAGACAAGAATATTATTTATTTTATTTATTGTTTTGAAATATTTTTTATCAGAAAATATCGATAAAAGAAGTATACATTTGATTTTTAATCGAAGCTAATTGTACAAAAATTCAGTGATGTTCGTTTTAATCTTAATAATTGATAAAAATTTCTTTAAAAATTGACAGATTTAATTTTACTAGATTTGTCATTTTTTATATCTCACAAAATATCTCATGAAATTAATTTTTTTGTATTTGCTTATTCAAACGTATACATATATGCTACGTATACATATTTGCTTCTTGTACTTTCAAAGTATGAAAAAAACTCAAGAATTTGCAAACAAAATTATATATATCGTAATCATCGCTTGCTATTAAATGACGTTGCAATATATCGATGATTTTGATAATTAATACGAAGTTATTTCAACGCAAGAATCACGCTGTCTGCACTCTCAATGTTCTCAATTAACGGATATTTTTACGACACATGCATGTATTTCCAAGAACTCGTTATGCCATATACACGCAATGTTTCCTTTTCCTTTTTCTTTTCTTTTCTTGTAAAACCTATTGAGGAGACTATTTCGTAAATCACGAAAAGGGTTGCAGTAAAACACATTTTTTCCAAAAGATTTCGACTCTCTGTATTTTTCATAAGTTTTATTTGATAATCATAGACATCTCACTGATTTATTATTAGATCTCGCCAGACTGAGTTACATAATCGTCAATAAAAAGTTTATTTAAGACTGTTTAATTTCTTTTCAATAATATTTATTCATTTAAACATTTATACTAGAATGTGCATTAAAAATTGAAGTGGTATTGTAATTATATGTCGAATTTTATATATACATATTCATATATTTATGTATAATATTCTGTATCTGTTCTGGTCAATATTTTCGCATTGACCAATTTTTCATTCTAGAAAAAATCCAAAAAGGTTCTTATTAACAGTATGCCTGCGTAGAAATGTACGAGGTCGCGGTCATGTTACTAACATGTGACCAACATACGTGTTAGAACAATAGAAGAACGATTTTTCATAAGTAATGCAAATAACGTCATAGTCGACGTGCAACAAATAGTTTCTGCAAGAAGTTGTGAGTAATTTAATCTAGTTGGAACTATACAATTTTTTTTTTATTGCATCATCAGCATATATTTTATATAAAATGTCCCAGACTTGCCGTGATACCCATTAATTTGCAGAGATCCCCAGAGTCCTGAGATTATTTTGAGAAAAATCCTATCAAAATATCGAGACTAGTTTTCAAATGAGAAGGATTTGCGAGCTATTATTTTTCTATTAATCGTCATGATTATCATCATGGAAAGAGAAAAATAATATGTCAGATATATTTTTCAATAAATATTTCGAGAAATAAATCTTTGTTAAAAGAAAAACCGTCAAGAATAATCTATAAATAGAATGTATTTTAAAGTCAGATAGAATTAACTTTTTAAAATATTTCAGAGTCCAAAACCGGAAAGGAATTTAGAAGACCCAAAATTGTCATATTGGAAAGCGTGCTAGTATATTTGTGAATTCTTTTCAATTTCTATCTTTTCAATTTGCGAATATCTTTTTCTGTTGTAATTTAATATCTACATTTAACAATGTAGCCAAAAAGGTCAAACTTCAAATTTCTATTTCTCCTGTGCGCGCGCGCGCGCATGCGTGCGTGTGCGTGTGTGTGTGTGTGTGTGTGTGTGTGTGTGTGCGTGTGTGTGTGTGTGAGCGCGCGCGCGCTGTGTGATCATATCATAGCATTTGATTCACATTTTTTATATAAATTGTCATTATATTATATCGTCAAAACACTCGTAACATAACATAAGTGATGATTAATTAATTTTATGTATAAAAATTTATATTTAATAAATTTAAAAACAACTTTGATAAACAAAGTAAAATATGTACCAATAAAAAGATGTATCAGTAAAATATGTACCTTTTAGATTGTATATTATAAATATAAATGGAATAAAACATAATAAATTTTAATATTTTCAAGAAAAAAAGACTATATCTTCAAAAATAAAATAAAGTATAATGATCACGATTGTTCCAAATCAGGATAAGTTACAAAAATTAGTTTTACAAATCTTAAATAGTATTCTTACCTGTTTTATTGTCCTTTACGTAAACCGGTAACCTACAACAAATACCACAAACTGCTACTGACTTTATAAAAGTGAGAAATTCATAGCAATAAAAATGACAAAACTCATCATACAATATTTATAACCTATCATATTTCATATTGTAAACAAGATAAAAAAATTCCTTACTGATTCTATACCTACATCTACACCTACATAGTTTCTGTGAAAAAAATCTTTTTGTACGCCGAGTCGACTATTTATTAATACTATTTATTAATGTTATACTCAACTTTATAAAGATACAAATGTTACATAGAATCAGCATCCCGAAGAACTTAAATCTATTTATAATTGTTATTATATTTATTTTCATTTACATGAGTTATTATACGAATTACAAATTAATGTATAAATTTATAATGTATAAATATGTATAAATTTTGTAATATTCGTAATATTACTACTTGAGTCTCTCGCTGCAGTCATATTGAATTATGACGTCAGAGGCGAGAAATGACATGTAAAAAGTTTCTTGCGTCGTATACTTTATTTTGTACTTTTTCCTTAAAAACATGATATTTTCATATTCTTAAAACTTGTAAAAAATATCAGAAAGTAAGATATCTGGCCAATAAATCACGTAAAAGTGTACAATATTTCTTGAAATAATGGTACATTGCTTAGTTATCAGAAATTACCAGACTACTAAATCTAATTATTAAATAGTTAATTTTAATATCAGCTGAAACCACATATTTATATTTTTTTAAGGTAAAAAGCTCTGAAATAGTTTACTTACAAATTTGTAAGACACATCAATAATTAATAAGTTTTTATCCGTCACCGACGAAGAGTTGAAGGGCTTCGGTGTAAGCGAGATGATCTCGAAAGTCTTTTTCTGGCAGTTTCGACCATCCCACTGCGATATAAAACCGCTGCATTATTCGATATGTCGCCGCCGGAGGATTCCGCGCGGCAGCCACATTGAACTGCGGTTGTCGTTGCTCCGGCGACAAGCTATGGAGACGTCTAGGACATTATGCACGGACAAAATCGTAAAGGGACGATTTTACGAATGTTTGAGATCCCCTTCGTGTCCCGGCAGCCGTCGGCTATCCACTATTCCCACCGTTTTAAAACGCGCCCGGATAAAAGCGACATACAGCAAGAAAACGATAAAAAAAAAAAACGCAAATGTATGTTCTTAATAAACAACGCAAAATATATATGTTCATTTATTTGTCGGATAGAAAAAATGTTTCGTTAACTTGTTTTATAATTCGCTACCTCATTTCCAAAAAAAAAAGACTTTTAAATTTTAATATAGAAATTTGTATATTAGTAAATCTTATTTTAAAATTTACAATATTTCATTTATAATATTTATAATATTTAAAAATATTTTGAATCTTTATCTTTATCTTTATCTTTATCTTTATCTTTATAATTAAAAGTAAAAAATAAAGCAGGAAAAATATATCTTGTAAGAACTGCTGTAACTTATTAATTTACGTACATTTTAATTGTTACGTTGTTATCTTTATGAAAAAAACGTACCTTTTTTAGAAAATCTTTCGTTTCGTATGACAAGAATTTTATTTTAAATAATAAAAATAAATTCTATACAATGGCAACATATAATTGATTGAACAGTTCGAGAGATTATTTTTAATATTTTGTCAGAAACAAAAAGAAGATACAAATCCGTATCTGACGAAGGCGCGGCAGACTGCTGTCCTTCACGATTCGTTGGTATTGCAAATGGTCTGCCTTGAACCGAGGCCGGTCGGCCGCAGAATCCAGGATTAAAGTGAGATACTCACGGATACGAGGCACGACGTAATTCTTTAATTGCTTCGGCTAATTGGCTCCGAGTGGCGCCACAACGCCACGGAATATCGTCGATGACAATTATTCCGCGGAAAGCGAACGGCCCGTAAATTGTCCATGTTTTTATTTCTCTCTTAATCGACTGTGCTCTTCACTTCATGTCTCTCTCTCTCTCTCTCTCTCTCTCTCTCTCTCTCTCTCTCTCTCTCTCTCTCTCTCTCTCTCTCTCTCTCTCTCTCTCTCTCTCTCTCTCTCTCTCTCTCTCTCTCTCTCTCTCTCCCCCCTCTCCCCCTCTCCCCCCCTCTCTCTCTCTCTCTTGATGATTTGAATGCTTTTTCGTGCGAATATAATATAGAAGCATAGATGACAAAAGGAAATCTTTAACGTGCAAATCCGGATGTTTGCTCAAGCGCAATGTCATCGGCAGATTACACATACAAGTCTAGTTGTATGCTTGAATACTTCGCATTCTTGATGAGAATTTATGGGCCGTTGGAAAGCTTTTGATTTTATATCATATCGGCGTATATGGTATATGACTTTGTAAGTAACGTAAGATACATGTACGTACGTATATTTTGAAGAGCGCCGCAGGATGGTGGCAATATAAATACCTAGAAACACGCAGGGTTTTACACACGCGCGTTTAATGCTCCTTAGTTCGGATAATGAGTCCATAGTATTAATGAGATTATATAATTCACGTTAATTATTACAAGCAACGTGAAATATATGAAGCTACCGTAGCGTCGGCTACAAAATTATGCATGTATCTATTATGTATCTGTCATATCTATCATAGTAAATTTTATAATTTTATAATTTTAAAAAGAGAGAAATTGCATAATGTTTATACTAATTTTAAAATATGTGCTTTCTTTATCTGAATTTTATAATATTTTTTGTAAGTTTGTACGCTTTTACAACTCTATTCATAATTATTAAAGTAGAATTCATAATTATTAAATAACTGAATATCTTGCTTTTATTTCTTGAAAAATTTTCAATTGTATTCAAAATTTCATATTTGTAATATTTAATAGTTAAAGAATCTTTCTAGAAAATATCATAATCAATTTATTTTAGTACAAAGATGTCAATTTGATCTTTTTATAAGGAAAATATTCCGATTAGATACATGAGCTTCAAAGATTCATAAAAATGTTCTGGATTAAATATCACGAATTTTGATTAGAACTTTTGCAAAGCAAAATTCAACTTTGGAATTGGAACACGTTTTGAAATTACATCGCCGTCTGTGACGTGCATCTTGTGAAAGTTCTTGTAATTAGCTTACGTATTAGATTTGTAGGCGTCTTCGAGTCTTACTTCTCGGTGCGCAAATGATTTATGCACAGGCGATACGAGCGACTTATACGATTCCGAGGGAGAGTAACATTGACGACGAGGTCTCTCTAGCTCGTCTCTGACAGTTCAACGAGCGAGGAACATCTATAATGACAAACCGCTTTGGTCTCTCGCGAACGGACGGACACTGGGCGGTTCAGGGCCGTGGCCAATGTTATAAATGCATCGTCGAAAAAAAGCGGCACAAACCGCTTAGGGATCTATCGATAGATACGATATCCTCGACGCGCGCACGAACGTGACCGCGGTAAGATCGATTTGTATCGAGGGGGCTTGAGAGAGGGCGAGATGGATGGGTCGGGCCTCGAAATCTATTAGTCATCACCCACACGATACCAAGACTCTCTCTTTCTCCCTTTCTCTCTCGTCGGTGCGGACAGGTAACTCGAATCAATGGCATTGTACCTCGCCAATCGTGATGTACTTTTTCCGAAAGGAACGTTGATAGGTTCATGGAGGGTTGCGATCCATTGGAAATCAGGATGATAAACAAAACGAGAGAGCGCACAAGTATCATATAACAACTTCAATTACGCTAATAGCGCTAAATTCCGATTGATAGTACGGTCGCGGAGATCGCGAGGAACAGACTGACTTAACATTATCCAATTTTTATCTTATCGCGATGATAAGAACTAGTCTATTAACGCGAAGCGTTAATTGTTGAAACAACTAGTCCAATTTACAGCGTAAATATTTTAAAATAATAATTAAGACTTTACATATTCTTCGTGAAAATTTCTAGAAACTTTTAAAATATTAATAGAAATGTTACTATCTTACTTAGAGACTACTAGACTATACAGAATATCTTGAATATCTTGAGATATTTGGATATAACAAATACGCGACGTGGATTAAAAACGGCTATTATATATACGTACGCATTTATACGCATTAACTTGATTATGTTAGTTATTCCAAAACACAGAACGAACTTGATGGAGGGGCTTAAGCCGTCTCGTCGAGGTTGCTCACTTCCCGCCACTCGGGAGCACTTCGAGTCCATTCACTCAATTCATTTTCATCTCCAATTCACCGTCCACCCTTCTTCCACTGTTCTCTCATTAGCGTTCTTTCCGGTGACCCCGAGAATCAGAACGAGATTCTTCCTAAGAAAATTAGCGCTCGTTTCCGTCTGTAAGACTCAATTATTCCTCGATGTGGAACGAACATGGAGGCGGACGGCTAGTTGTTCGCTTTCTGTCTGATTGAATATGTTGTAATGTATCATGATAACTATATGGCAACAGATTTATTTATTCAAAGAAGCATGATATTTATCTTAAAAAGAGGAATAGCCAAAAGAAAAGAATCAAATTGAATAAAACAAAAATTGGATTTATAGAAAATTCTAATCTATTATATTTATATATATATATATATATATATACTATTTATATTATATTTATTTATAATCTATTATATTTTGATCATGTTATTTGATATAAAAAATTTGTAGCTGAAGAGAAATTAAATAGAGATTAAATTAAATAACTGTATTAAATAACTGTAAATTGTATGTCTGAGAAAGATTATACGGAAATTGATAATATCGTGTATGTAAATATAACTATAAAATAATAAAGACAATAAAACAAATTTTAAGCGCCAAATTCATTGAACGTCTACAAAGGTCGTTCGATAAATTAGGTAAAAAAGCAATAAAATCACCTATTTTCTGGAAAATTATTTTTCACTTTTCGACGTAGTCTCCTTAGAGCTCTACACATTTAACACCCAGTGATGTTTCAATTTTTTGATTCCTTCGGAAAAGTAGGAAGTCTCGAGGCCTTCAAAATACGTATCCACAGCAGCGATAATCTCCTCATCGAACAAAAATTTCTTTCCCCCGAGTCAAATTTTGAGGTTTGGGAATAGAAAGAAGTCACAAGGGGCCAAATCAGGAGAATAGGGTAGATGGGGCAGCAATTCGAATCTTAATTCATGCAATTTTGCGACTATGGAGGTGTGAGCCGAAACATTCTCATGATGAAAGATGACTTTTTTGCGCGCCAATCTCGGCCGTTTCGTTTGCAGCTCTTCGTACAAACGATTCAGAAGTATAGAATAATATGCTCCTGTGACTGTTTGACCCTTCTGTAAGTAATCAATGAAGATGATTCCTTGGGAATCCCAAAAAACAGTGGCCGTTATCTTCCCGGCCGACAAAACAGTCTTCGCCTTCTTCGGCGCACATTCACCAAGCGCTATCCATTGCTTCTACTGCTGTTTTGACTCGGTTGTATAGTGATGAATCCAAGTCTCGTCTACGGTCACGAATCGATGCCAAAAGTCTTGTGGATTGCGCTTAAGCATCGACAAACACTGCTCCGAAATTTCTTTTCGCATGCGTTTTTGATCGATGGTCAGCAATCGCGGCATCCATCGTGCACAAAGCTTTGTCATTTCTAATTCTTTGTGCAGGATATTATGTACCTTATCTATTGAGATGCCTACAATCTCAGCTATGTCACGCACCTTCATTCGGCGATCTTCCATGACGATACGATGCATTTTTTCAATCACTTCTGGCTCACTAGTGACTTCAACTGGACGTCTGGGGCACGTTTCATTTTTGGTTGATGTCCGGTTGATGTCTCTTTTGAATTCATTAATCCAAAAATAAACGGTCTTCAACGCTGGTGCAGAATCCCCGTGAACTTTGTTCAATTCGGCTTCAATCTACGCAGCCGTCCACTTCTTTAAATAAAAATGTTTAATCACTGCACGGAATTTGTCTTTCTCCATTTTTACGACACCTGCTATCATGCTCACTTCCAACGTCTGCCACATGTAAACTAGTTGTAAAAGCGTCGCTTTTGGCTGAAACTTGGTATAAGGCAATTTGAATAGTGTTATTTCCTGGCCATATACTACACAGTTTATTGTGGCGCTATCTCGCAAAAATTTATCTGACTCATCGAACGATCCTCGTAGTATTATGTGAATATAATTTTTATTTGAAAAAAAACTCTTATTTTTATTATTAGATAATAATTTCATAAGAAATTGTATTATTTTAACATTTTTAGCGATATCCGCGTAACTCCTCACTATATTATTTAAAGAAAAATAACAGAAAAATGTATATAAACTAAAAGATAACTGTTTCTTTTGATAGATAATTTTTTTCGAGATT
Source organism: Pogonomyrmex barbatus (assembly GCF_055798465.1). NCBI lineage: Eukaryota > Metazoa > Arthropoda > Insecta > Hymenoptera > Formicidae > Pogonomyrmex > Pogonomyrmex barbatus. The sequence goes on from NW_028297119.1 coordinate 1,782,803, forward strand.
ACATTGGCTATAATTAAATGAATGGATAAACAGCCATTTCTATTAATATAAAACGGAGAGTAATAAAGTGTCATTGATCTTCATTAAACGTTATTCAAAATAGAACGTTGAATTAATAGAACATGAATTAAGAGCGCGAATTCAAGAAAGCACTTGTGTATCTTTGTCTCAATCTTGTATCATGTGAACAATATCGACGGCACAGTCCATTGTAATTGTATTTGAGCAATGTTTCAATATAAAATTTCAATTTAAACTTTGAACAAATAATGGATACAACCGACAAAAGTAACATTCAAAATATATTTCAGAACTAAAATAAATGTCTCGGCAAGATAATAACAGAGAGAGAAAGTTAACTGGCATCCTCAAACTTTTCGTAAACGAACGCTCGTTTATAAGGTTGTGTTTCATCTCGAAATTGAAGTTTAGTAACTCCCATTGATGACAGAGGCGTGTACAAGACGAATCTGTGTGACCAATATGTCGAAACTGAATATAAGGCGTGGCACGATGCTTTGCTAATACTTGGAAAAATTCTTTTTCCAAGTATTAGAACATTCGTATATTTTTCCAAAACGAGATCACTATAATAAATTTATATCATTTGACATTTTCTTTCGCGGAAGAACGGTTGCAATTCAAGGAAAATCACATAATAGAAGACAATAACGAATAACTTAGAAAATTGTTGTAAATATTAATGAATATTATTGGCAGTAATAATGAGACATCGTTGCCGAGACACATTTGCTCGATGCAGCAAATAACAGACGCTTTTCAATAAGGGCTTAATGATATAATATTTCCCAAAAAATATCTCGGGAGGGTTCCTCAAGCATATATCGAGGAACATGTATATGTTCACCCGCACGTTCTATCGTCGAATACTCGTGGCGACTGCGGGGATACGCTAGGGAAGTTGCATCCGTCGCACAACAGGGGGTGAACGGTCATTTTTTAGGGGTGGACCCGTGTTCATGGGGGTAAGTTAGCTAACGAATCGTTTTTCTTCGAGGGTCAGAGAGAGATATCGATGTATAAAAATAAAAAGGCACATTCATGCGCGCGTCGAGACGAGCGTCGATTTATTGGATGATGCCATTACAACGCACTGCCGTGCATATCCGTAACGATGAATTTTAATATGTTTTCGAGCCGTCATTCGGAAAACATACATATACAATTTATATCTGTCAATTCATCTGTCAATTTTAGAAATCAGACAGAGAGACCAATCGAACTCCAGGTTATTATTAACGAAATGCATAATTTGATGGTTTCGAGTGATCAATGCTAATTATTTTTGTATTGTGATATTTCAGTGGTTTTCATTTTTTTCATGCGAGAATTTTCCGTGGAGAATTTTCTGGAAGGATATTTATTGAAAGGATATCCGGACGATTCCGCAATATCATACGTTACACAAAGATTTGATCAAAAGCTTGGTACGGTAAGATACTGTCGTCCAATTTATTGCAAAATCGAGTGTACCATTTGCTCATCTTGATTTTTGATTATTCTCATTTTTCTTCGAATGTGTACCGCGACCCGCGATCTCTTAGCCTTGACGCATCTCCGGGAAAGGCCGTCGTACTCGCTATGATAAAACGGCGGCGTTTTGATTTTCGGCTGACTAATATGTCGTAAAACGCCGTGCAGTGACAACGGGCGGAGCTGTAAATCCCATCATAAAATTATGCCGGCCGCGATGTACGTGCGCAAAACTATAAATATTAATGCTTCTCCCAAAAATAGTTCCTCCCTTTGGCTCCGTTTCTCCTTTTTTTATTTCTCTCCTTCTCGCTTCCTCGCAACGGCGCCGTAAATCAAGTCGCTAGAAGGAGGTTGTCAACGAAAAATACGGCGGATAAAGGCGATCGGGGGTAAGAGTTTGTTTTAGATGCCAGAACCCCTTTCGTTCGGCGAGAAACATTGCTTTCGGCAGCCGCGACTTCCTTCGAGTACCGAGGATTCATATGACCCTTCAATCGTTTTCTATCATGCTTTTCTATAAAATTTGCGTGTAAATCGAAAAGCATATTGCTCAAAAAAGATTCAGTTCGTTCAGTTCATGAATAATAATTCCAAATAAATGTTTAATAAAATGTATATTTTATCGCCATACAACAGATCAGTTTATATATTTCTAATATTTTAAATTTTGAGATCATCGGCGATATCGAATATCCGAGGAAAACAAAATAAAATTTTTAATTTCATTATCATATTTCGAAGATTTTTCATATTTTACGTAGTAGGACTCCTCCTCATGACTTTAGGATGGGACACAGACAGCCTGCAATATTTTTGTCGGCGATCCTTTTTAAAGATACGATCGATCCTTATCTATTCGTGCATCGCAATCTTATCTCAGAACCACTTCAACCGCCCACCGCTCCGTCATCTCACGATGCCGAATTCTGCTTTGATCCCTTGCTTCGAGTTTACCACAGGACAATCAGGGAACTGACACGACTATTTGGAAACTAACTTCGGAAGAAATTAGCTGAACAGATCATATATGAACATTATGGATATCAAAATAGATACAAATAGTACAAGACATGCTTGTTCTTAAGGCACGTATGGAATACGATAAAATAATGCTGGCTCTGTTTCTGTATTATGAAATTGCTCGGAATAAATTCCGATCAATTATTCTGTTTTCTTCTAGAAAATACAACAAAAATTTAAAAAATAATTGAATGAATGACTCTATTTCAAACAATTCTATAGTACATACCTATAAAATATGTGTACATTAATTATAAAATTATCATTTAAAATTTACATAATAAATGTATAGAAAAATTGACTTTCTTGGGTGAACGTTATCTGCGATGGCGATGAAGATATATTATTTTAAAACAATTTCCCTTCATTCTTCTAAACTTCTAGATTTCATTTGTAAGAACAAAATTATCGTTAATGATATGTACTGACATTTAATAAATAGCAATGCCTTCCTGTATGTGCAATTTTACACGTGCATGGAATGTGCTCATTTAGTGAATAACGATTTATTAGATTTCTCATCAACCCGCGTGTGTATCGGTGGGGGCAACCGGAGGAAAGATCCCACTGGCGCGGCTCACCGGCAGAGTTTGTCATTTCACTAATGACTCTGAAACAAGATCTCGGATCCAGATCGCCGCTTCTCTCCTCTTTCCTCGCCTTCGGTAACGGCATAATCTATTTCTACCGTCCAATCTCACCGCGGAATCTACAAACTTTTGCGTGTCGGGCCGCATTCGTGGCGGCTGCTTTCGGCTGCCTTACAAGTGGTATTTTACAAAGAAACATACACTTTTAGTGAATCGTAACGGAACTCTAGGACCGTAATCCTACTGATCATAAATCCTACTGACTTTCCAATTATGTCGGGTTTCACGTAGAATTCTCCATGTAGCTATCAACTATGTATCCATGTTTTGTTTTCATGGGAATACTTTTAACGAACTTTATCCGATAATACATAATTGAAATGAAACTTGATTGACAAAGAGAATCAATGAATTAAATATTGAATTAAATAAGGATAAAGAAATAAATATTATATATTATTTAATCTAGTCAGTTTACTGGAAGCTTTTTTTAAAATCAAATATCTATTAAAAAAACACGTTACGTTGTTATTTAGTAATTTGGTATTTGAATAAAAACATATTAATTTACGCCATTCAATTCAATAGAACATAATATTTGAGAAAAGTTTTATGTTATGTATGACAATATTTGCACATTGTGATATTCCTTAATTATAGATTAATTATAGATTTTATTTAATTGGCAATATTGAAATTTTGTCCAAGATTAAGATATTAAAAATGTAATAATTTCTGTTTACTATGTTTGTGAATAAAAATTTGTTTACGTAATTTTTAAAAATCGTCGATTTTCCTCTCATCACCGTTCGTTTATACACTCATACGCAGGTGGGAAAATTGAAGAAAATGAAAACATCAGTCAGAAAGCTAAGCGGGCAATATCCGCCTTCTCGAACCCTTTCGTACCATTGGCCATGACCACGCAATAAATCGAGCCATTCAGCTTAATGATTAATTAAATATAATGACTGCACCCCCTCGTCTTTCCCCGTCTCAGCCTCTGGTCATGACTGATGAACCGACTAAGACAATATCTGTCTTGTAAGGCTTAAACCAAATGCGGACATAGATGCATGACTACGCTCAGAACATTGTAATCACATAAGAAATCATGCGGGCGTATATGTCACACTAGATAATTTGGGAAGCAGTCAATTTATATAAATCAAAAAATGAGAAAAATTGTAAATCACATTCTTCTCTTCTGCTATACTAAAATGTCATAATATTTAATTATTGGTAATAAAATTATTTTATTATCAATAATTCACAATAATTTTATTTTTGTTTAATAAAATTTGCACGATACAAATAAATACTTTAATATGTGAGATATAAATAAACCTTGTGGTACAAAAGCTTAAAAATTGAGTGTAAATTCTAACGTATATAATAGTAAAACAATGAGATCGTAAACGCTTTTAAAATTACTGTACTACATATGTATCGCACAAAAAAGATATATCTTCGAGCGCACAAACTCGCTCACGCGCATTATATACGCATAGATTTGTCTTCGCTCGATGTCTCGCGCTGTTAGTAAGCAACAGAAGGTGGATGGAAAGCATCATTCAGTCCGTGCCTCCTAAGTACACGAAAGAGCCGCAAGTCCACCTTTATGGTAGTTATTAATATCAAATAGTCAGCCACCGTGCCCATTACGGGCATAATGGGACACCATTTTTTGCCGCGACAATGAGGCACCCCGTTAAAACGCTCGATGTATTTGCATTATTTATGCGGATGATTAAGTTGCGTTAATATATTCAACGGCATGGCGTAGAACAGAGTGATGTTAGACAAAGATCACGTATATAAATAGCTATGGCGCATATGTATACACTGAAATGCTCGTGAAAGATTAGATCCGCATATACTCGCCAATGTAAAGCAAAATTGAACCCTAGTCTGAAGTTGGAACTGTTGATCATTTTTCCTTTTCAGTGGGAGAGCATAAATCATCTCAGCTATGTATACCGAAGTTGCCGCAGTGTTTTGAAGGATATGCATATGTTCTACTTCCTTATTTGATTAATTACTATTCCGCGTGATGTAAAATATCGTTAATCATCCGTTCGACACTTTTCTTATTGACTAAAATGCAATGGAGATATTTAAATAAAAATGAAAACTCGGCTTTTACTTCGTCTTGAGTATTGATTTTCATATTGCTAGGATCAAGTATATCCCGTAAATAAATTTTACATGAATAACATATATTATGAAGTTATTAGAAAATGTATTAATACTGACAAAACATTCATATTTAATTAAATGCGTAATAATTTAAGAAAAATTAACTAAAAATATAAAATATAAAACCAAAGGAGAAATAGGAGGAGAAATTTTCCTAACTTTTCCTAATCTGCACATATAGCACTATTTGTGATATCAAAATCGACTCAAAAACTAACTTCAGGTAGGTTTCAGGTAGGTTTTTTCATATGAATTATCATACAGTTATATGTTAACAATAACTTATGACTAAGCGTTATTGAAAGCGTTATTGAAATCTCAAGTATTTTCTAATAGATTTAAATTTTAGAATGCAGAATATATTTTAAGTAACTGTTTTCTTTGACAGTTGAATGAGGTTTTACCTGTGCATAAGGAATCAGAGAAAATAAAGTTTGTATCCCTTCTTTGTGAAAAATGAAAAATTATTTTGTGTAAAAGAAAAAGTTTACGCATCTATCTTTTAAAATTATGTACGTGCCTTGCATTCTAAAAATATTATATTTCATCACGCATATTTGTTGATTTTATATTTTTCTTCTCATTTTTTATTTATCTACAATTATTAATATATTTGAATTTCTATTAAAAAAATGAATTCATATAATTCTGTGATCTATATTTTTATATTAAAAAGATTTTTTCATCTAAAATAATAAAAAAATAAATAATTTTACGTTTATCATTAGATATAAGCAATATTGTAATAATTTTTAATCAATATAGAGTTAACAATATTTAAAATATAATGATAGAAGGAACGCAATAAAAAAATTGTCTCATTTTGTAAATAAAACTGAATTGTTTATAAGTTATTTTATGTTTTTTATCGAAATATATCAAAAAAACATAAAAACATCTAGTAAACTATTAACTTCTTAATAATTTTAGCTTAATACTTTTATACACAAAATGATTACAGAAATCATATTGTACAGAAGAAAGTCATATAATTTCATTCTAAAAAATAACGCTCATAAAAAAATATCGACAATGAAGGAAATTTGCGAATTTGCGAATGAAGTATTGTGACTTCCTCAAAACTCTATAAATTTTTTTATTTGATATATTTTTTTTCTAAAATGTATTATCTAAAGTATTTCAATATAGGTTTCGCACCTATTGCCCTGTTTATTATATTAATAATTAATAAAATACAATCAATTTTTAAATTTTAAATATTATAACTACAAGTATATTTTTTATTTTTCTTTTGTATATTTTTTTTCTTATATGTGATATAGTTCAAAAAATTTAAAAATTATTTTTATTCAAATTATTAATAAAAGATTTTGGCTTAGCTTTTATTATCTTTCTTTTTTTATCTAATATATATTTAAAGAAATCTATAATTTTTACAATTAACTCAATAACTGTATCAATTTCTATTCTCTATATAAAGTTTATTGTTAAAAGTTTATTCTCCTATTAACATTTTTTTATTAAATTAAAAATATAAATAGCATATAAAAAATGTTCGTAATATAATATAAATACATAACTTTCGATAAATCTACTTGACCACACATTATATTTAGATAAAAATATAAAATCTAATCCAATTTTCCTTATTACACTGAGAGAAAACAAAATAGTTCTGACAATTATATTTATGGCAATTATGAAATTTAAGTACTTGCGACTACATTTCAAAATAATAAGTACAAAAGTAGTAAAGTATCGTACAATAAAAATATAGTCACGGTAACAAATATGTAAATTATTAATTAATAGTGAAATAGCGACTCAACTATAATGTAGTGATAGTTATCTTCATCCAAATATGATGTTACATTTTTTTCAATTTAGATAAATATTTTTGTGAAGTAAGCATAATGTTACAATATCATTGAAATAAGTTCAAAAAAATACATATTGACAGCAATAATATACAATACATTAGTTTATCTAACGATTTACTACAAATGATTTATATTACTACATTTTCTTGGTTCATATAACTTGGTATTCTTATTACAATTTTATTATATTATTACGTAGTTGAGACGCTATTTGTGTACAAATTTCTAATTGTTAGTGACTTTTTTGTTTGAATGTACACAAAAAATGGTAATTAAAATTTTATCTTTAATTCTAACAAATTCTGACAATATTAAATTTAATATTTACACATAAACTTTGTACTTGGCGTTAAACTTTGTACTTGACGTTTTGTAATAATGCTGATTCATTATTATCGCAACTCATCATCTTATCTTAATTAGATAATGCTCGCTCATATGTGGTGTCGATTTTTAGATCTGGAGTTTGTATTATTATCGCATTATCTGTTGCCAACAATCACACAATAAAAACTAAATCTTACGTCTTAATAGCTAAAATAAAACAACAAAGCTAAAACAAAAAAGAATTGAAAACTGCATAATCTTGGTATAGTTATATGTTTCAAATGATGTTTACGTATCAAGAGAGAGAAGGGTACTTCTTCGTACGACGTGCATAAAATCGCGGAACGTCGCTGCACGCTGTTTTCGAGTCACAGGGCGTGAACGCGTGCAAAATTTCCGACATGCGCTTTGGTAAGCGCGACGCCTATCCGCCCGTGGTAAATTAACGGGCACCTCCCTGTCCAGTGGCCTCCAATGACCGGTGATGCCGTTGGCGCCAATAGTACGCTGGTAACCGCCAGGATATGTTCACCAGTGGTAGGGACCACCGTTAACATTCGTGTCGCTGAACGATCTAGTAGGGATAGAAGGCGGTCTTAACCACGGTGGGGCGGCGAAACACCAGGTTGGACGATGCACAGAGGTTAGGCCTACGGTAGAACGAGGAGGGAACGAGAAACGCGCGCGGTGAGAAAGCAGAGAAAGAAGGGGAATCAACCGGACTCCGAAATCAGCCGCGCATCGCCTCGGTAGGAGTTCTTTACTTTCAGTCCCGCTGTGAACGCAGCAAGGAGCGCTACGTGCGTTTCACCCTCACCGCACGACGCACGCGAGTCGTTGTTATCATCGTATTGTTGTTATCAACCTACATTCGTCCCTGAGGAAGATATTGTGTTTACCTATCGAAAATTGAAAAACCGTCGAACGAGGCGTTTAGAAGCGCGAAACACCGTTGTGTACATCGAGAGTGATGAAAACACAAAGAAGGATGATCGATCGTTGACGTCACGTTTTCCGATACTCTAAGAATTATTCAAAAGTGTTATAATTCATACGTAATAAAATTATCATCATCAAGCGCGTTCGTGGTGTTATTGTACGTGAAATGTGAGATTCCTTGTTAATCGGAACAGAATGGGACTTGTGTTAACATGGAAATATGAATATTACGAGATATGGATATCGCAACTTAGAACGAGCAGCTTAGTAAAACTAGTGAACTAAAATGAAGTGTTCTGAGTGAACTATGACCTGTATACTTTCTACGTCAAATGTACAATTTTGCACTGTTTAATTATAATTTATATCAAAATATCGCAATCGTCGCAGTAATCGATGAGATAGGAAACTAGATAACGTTCAACGACATTGAAAATATATTGAATATCTTATTTGCCTAGCAATTCGACATGAGCCACATTATCACCGACAAAATTTCTTGGTGCTATTTCTGAAGTCGATGTTACACCAATCGCGATAATGAATTACTTAGAGATGCCAACTCACTCGCATCATATCGTCAATCTGGGCGTCAAGCTATCACCCGGAAGTGCCGCGGCAACCGGTGGATTGACGGATCCCGGTGCGAGTGTTCAGCCATCTCCGGCTGAGGCACCGTCCCAGCAACATCATCATTTCCACCCTCAAAGTTACCCGCCGCATCCTCATGCCACCCCTCACATGGCTCCTCACATGGGCCATCACATGGGTCACCATGCTAGTTACGCGCGCGACTTTATTATTCGACGAGAACATGACATAGCGACAGCGAGTCCTACCACTCCTGAAAGCGGTGGACTGAGTCTGTTCACGCCGTTGCATCACGATGCTACAGCCGCGACGATGCAACAATTTCCTCATCACCCCGGTCAGCATCCACTGGCCGCTAGCCACTATCCCGGGCATTATCCTCAGGATACTAGATCGCTACCTTCTCATCACCAGTACCTTGGCACGCCGCACCTGACGCCGGCTATCCACCACCAGCAACACCCAGCCATGAACCATCCGGGTCATCACAGCGCCTTTCTCAGATTCATGAGGCCTAACGGTGCCGGCGGCGTCAGTGGCGGTCACGCGGGAGCCGTCGCCGGCGGCGGCCATCATCAGGAGATTACCTGCATGTGGATAGATCAGGACACGACGTCGCCAGAGCAGGGGAGAAAACTCTGTGGTAAAATTTTCAATGCCCTTCATGACATTGTGTCACACCTAGCAGTGGACCACGTGGGCGGACCTGAGTGCACAACGCACGCGTGCTTCTGGCAGGGTTGCTCGCGTAACGGTAAGGCCTTCAAGGCCAAGTACAAACTCGTGAATCATATACGAGTGCACACTGGCGAGAAACCATTCTCGTGTCCGTTCCAAAATTGCGGCAAAGTCTTCGCCCGATCGGAGAATCTCAAGATACACAAGAGAACGCATACCGGTGAGCACTATTATTATTATTATTATCGTCATTTACTACTCTCTTGCCTCTTACCTAAAGTATCTCTTTCCTGCAGATTTTATCGATGTCGATAACACGATTTTATCACGGTGCATTTGATGATTTTCGTATAGTAGAAACTGATTAACGTCTGTGATATAAATATCGACCTACGAAAAAGCTAATTAGCCTCACAGATTTTATCTACGTACGCCATCAAAAAAAGCGCGGCATAAAATAGCTCGCATTTTTGTTTTCTCGAATTCCATTCTCGAGAATTTTTCGGATCCCATAAACGTGACGCGTTCACGATCTAGATGCCCGGATTATTCCACGGATCTGAATCGAAATTTCGGATGACCTTTCCACGAACCGATTCATCTCAATGTCTAGAGAATCGTATTAACTCCGTTTTCAAGATCTGCCGCAAACCTGCACCAAACCGCATAAATTACATCCATTTACATCGTAAGCTAGCGTCCTTTTCGCGGTGTGAGTCACTCTCAAATCTCGCCGGAACTCGGCCGAGCGTGAGAATAATTAATACGGGAACCGACCATTTATTACGTCGCGACGATCACGCAGACAAAGAGGAGAGAGATTTTCTAGTTATCGTTAGCTTAGTTTTGGTTTCCGCCAATAGCGAGATCGCGGAGCTTATTGTTAGAGTCGCAGTAAATAATCGTGAGGGCCTTAAGTTAATATCATCGTGTCTCTACTCTTTATCCCGGAGTCTTCTTACTTTCTTTCCTTTTTGCTCGCCTGTCTCATCCACGAGACGCCCCCGGCGCCTCGAGCCGTTTCAATATAATCAACCGGCTGTTTACGATGACAAGAATTTTTCGAGGCGCAATTAAGAAATTACCGGGCCATATATCGTATCATTTTATACCTACGGCGCGCTGGACATTGTATTTACATATTTATTCGTGAGACAAGCGCTCCATTGGTCGATGCGACGGCTAAACGCTAGGCGTTAGCCGTATCGTTGCTAAGCCTGCTGCTGTTAGCGGATTCCTTTCTCTAAAATTATTAATTCCGTCATATAGTTTGTTTTCCCACAAATTTGCCTAAGTTTTTCAGTTACTATAATTAATAAATATATATTATTTTACAGTAACTCGAGTAGAAAATAAATTGGTAGTTAGCCAGTTGCTGGTTAATTATTGGCCATATTTTGATTTCTTACTAAAAAAAATTGATTATTATACGATGATGATATTAAACTAAATAAAATATATACGTGAGAATTTTATATTATTATCCGCCTAAAGAATAAATTGAAAAGAATTAATATTATATTCTTTCCTTAAGTAAAAAGCCGACAAACATTGCATTAATAATTAAATAAATAATTTAATATACGATAATAATCTTTGTTTTTTTATTTTTTCTTCTTTATTTACTTGTTTACAAAAAATATAGAAATAACTACTAAATGAGCTATGATATACGTTTCTTAAAATGATTAAAATTTAATTTGCTGTCAAAAATGTCCAATTATTAATTTGACAATGACTTATAATTGCTATTGCGTGAGAAAATGCCTTATAAAGAAATATGGAGTATTATATCTTTATATAAAATTGGATAAACAATTCTAGTATTATAAGTTGGCAAATCAAAATAATAATAGGTTATTCGATTTTACATTTTATTTTTTTCATCTCTTGAGTTTTTATTTATCTTTAAATATACGTTAAAAAAATAAATTAGAAATTAAATATTCGAATGAATAGTCTGTATTCAGAAATATATATTTTATCAGTAATATTTCATAACTCAGCTAACACAGAGAAATCTATCATCCCCTTCACGTAATCTAGGAACACGTGTGGTAACATGTCGGATATGTATATTATTTTGCGCGTACCCACCCGCTCTTAATGACTTTTAATAATGAAATCGCACGGGGGATATACGCATCCGGGGACACACCACAGCCGCAGGTGCCCGTATTTTCGTTCGCACGATGCGAATTCGTGCGCTCATCGTCATACTCACCCCGTGCGCTGAGGGCAGTATATCACGTGTGATTAAATTTCGTTTTCATTTATAACAAACGCCACCCTTCCGACGCCATTGTGGAGTGTGAGCTCTCTCTCCCGTAGCCCCCCTCTTAACGGTACAGTTGACACTTTGGGACGCCCAGATCGACATTGTGCCACCCTCTGTCGCAGTTTGAGATATATATTGTTATAACAACTATTGTTCCCTATTTCGAGAGTTTAAAGATTTAACCAAGCAAAAAGTTTCATTTTGTTAAAAATTTAACAAAATGAATTTTTGGAGATTCTTAAAAAAATATATGCTTTTTGGAAACAATATTTAAAAACTTAATATATATACCCTAATTATTTACAGAATTAGAAAGAGAGAACAGTACCTATTTATCGGTCAAGAGATGTTAAATATGTAGAAAATTCGGAAAAATTAACGAAGCGATTACGATTCGAAATTCGGAATCCTTTGTTTACAAATCATACACTCAATCTGCATGATCGCAACAGCTTCGATATCATAACAATCTCCGAATCCTATCAACTATTTAAGCCTTACGGCTTTTATGTTCCTACAGATATGTATATTTTATTATTGTATAATTTGTGTATGTATTCAATATATGTATTCAAATTTATATATTTATTTTAATTAGGAAAAATTTGGAAAATAATGGTCTATATTTTCTATACATAGTTTTTGCCAAAAATTTAACTTTTTAATTTATAATTAATTTTTTAATTGCAGTTTCTAATATAACAAAAAAGTAATAAAGTTGTTTATTACATGAAATATTTAAAAACACTATCAAAATTTTTTTAATAAAATATTGCAAGAAATAAATGATATCTAATAAAAAATTTGAAACGGTATAACAATAACGTGAAAACATATAATGTGAAAAGTGCACTATTTAACACAATACCCATAAATATAAATTAATTAGATTACATAATATTTTATTATTACTTGTATATGATAATGAAAGTTCTCCTGTAGCGTACACATATCAAAATCGGGTAGAAAACATATTAAAGGCGTCCAGATGAATAAAAATTCATTTCTACTTGTGTGCACAACAACCGTCACGCGACTCACGTCGAAATAAATTAGCTTTTTCGAGAAACGATCCTCGATGTATGCACGGCTTCACACATTGTTTTCGCACATTACTCGTGAACATACGCATACGTATGCATCACGCCTCTTCATTACGCTTTTTTTTCTCCTCCGCTCTTGTGGCTTCTTTTATTTCGTTGTCAAAGTACGTAAATACGATTTGACAGCATTATTCTGTCAGTCACAAATGGTACCATAAATATTTTCCTCTTGTGTATATTCCACACATATTCTGTCATTATTTCGTTTGGATGTGAAATAAATCTGAATTGTATAATTTTATTTGAAATTATCTATAAATATTGCTCAAAATATTAAAATTACAGAATGTAAATTCTTTTATGTAATTACACGTATAAACAATATTATGCAAACAACTTATATGCATTATATACGTATAAGCAACTTATGTAAACGAGATTCTTTTTAAGAAGTTAAGTTAACATCTCTCTCTTTTTCTTTTTTTGTATTTTATGTTGTATTTATGCTGTATTTCTCTATTTTTTCTTCTCACAGTTATTATATATGTATTTCTAATGAAGAACTGTATATTAACTATTAAAAAATATTTATTATTTATGTAATGAGTATTAGGTGCAAATAATTATATTCTTTTAATTAACTACTTTAATTATTGCATTAATATATTAATTTATAATCGACAATATTTCTTTTATAATTCTATTTTTAAATTACTAAATTAAATTATTTTTAATTTGCTCTTTAGCAAAGAGCTACGAATTTCTAATGATTATAATTTTAATTTATTCTCTACATAAATATTTCTCTCTTGCATATACAGAAATGATCGTTTCTGCATGTAAAAAATTATATTACATTATGATTATAATATCATTAATGTAGTAATATCGTGCTTCAGAGTCATAAGGATCCCAAGCACAAATAGTACGGGACATGGTGACGTTGCATTTAACGATGATCGATGGGATGCAGCATCCATTAGCATAGAAATGATTTCGAATCGCGGTATCGAAACGCCAGTGTGCCAGTAATTATACGACAATATAGCGAATTGAGGTAAACTGAAAATGTTGCCGCTTATTCCGGATACACGAACATGAAGAAGAAATGCAGCGAAGTAGGCAACCGGTCGCAATCTGTTCGTCGCGCGATTGGGAAATAAAGCGCGTGTTGTCGAACCATTCTCTTCTCCCCCCTTCCTCCCGCGGACGATCTGTCCTATTAATCCGCAGATGCGACCTGGTGGAACGGCGTTGGTCATTAGGCTAAATCGATATGCATTTTAAAGCAGCTTACACCCCTTCTCATCTTTTCCCCGCAACGGAGAGAGCGGCGGGCGAACGGAGGAGAGAGAGAGAAAGCGAGAGGGGGTGGAAAAAAAGCGCGATGAATAGTCTGTTACGCGTGAAACCGATCTCGCGTGGAACGGGTAGCGACGATTGGTCAGATCGACAATGGATCCTACGGCTTGTGCGCCATTGGTCAGGATTTTCGGAGGGTTAGATGGCAAAGAATGGGGGGATGATACGGGATGAGTCGTCCACGAGGGGAATAAGCGTTAAGTAGGGGCGAACCATCGTGTCGAGAAAGGGCCATACGTGCAGGCGAGTAAATGGCAACTTATTCAAGCTGCGACGCGATTCGCCTCTGTGAAAGAAGGTATATGAACCGGTTTCGCTAATCCCTTAATTGTCAGTGATGATAAACAGAGCGATGAAAAGCTTGATGGTTCCGATCGTTGATCTGTCTAGGGAGAACTTTCCGAACATTAAGGCTTTTTTCATCGCAAATGCGATAAGTCGATCGTGGACAGCTCGTTAAAATATTTTTTCGACAAAATAACATCTCTGATAATTGATTGCTCGTTCTCTCTCTCTTTCTCTCTCTCTCTCTCTCTCTCTCTCTCTCTCTCTCTCTCTTTCTCTCTTTCTCTCTTTTACTCGAACATTTATGAAGATATTGAGATTGGTTTTATTTTGTTCGATTTGTATATGTGTATGTATCTTGAATGACGGACGATATTGCCGACGAGAATCATTACTATTTTGCCGGAAGTCACGCCGTCTTTTGAAATGGCTCTGGCAGAGTTACCGATCCGAAGGAGTTGCCGATTGTTGCCATGCCGTGAGTCGCCGCCAATGTACAGGCAATTACTTTCAGGCGCGGAGAGACTAGTACACTCCGTATTTTTGCGCCGTCGGACCATGGAAAGGATGTAAAGCGTGGAAGAGTAGAAGCTGGTGGTTTGCCTGTGGGTTCGCCTCACGGGACGCCGAGCGTACGAAGGATGCATCTCTCGACGGAGAGGTAAAGCAGAGAGGGAAAGATGAGGATGGTAAAAGAGAGAAGTCGAATAGGATAGGAAGAGAAATTATGAGAGGAGAAGTACAGGGAGCCACACGAGGAGCGTTGCCCGAAGCACGAAACGATATTTGCTCAAGCAAAGGGCCTAGCTGGAAATCGATGGCGATCGACAGCTCCAATGTATATTGAGTATATTTGCATATAATTAAGGAGATTATTATAGAAAAGAGTTTAACGAGCAATGAATTAAATCGAACGATTTGCGTCCAAGCGCGGAACAACAGAAATTTGTCGAGACAAATTTGCGAATCCGTTCATTGTGTCAGTAACATGAGATCGTGACAAAATCAAATTCTGGTATTTAAAATTTTAAAGAAGCTTGAATTGAATAAATTGAAAATTACTAATTCATTATTATTAACAAAAGTTAATCAAAGTGTGAGAAGATAGTTATATATATATATATATATATGAAATGTTTTCTTATTGTAAATTTATGACCGGCAACAAAAAATTAAAAAACTTAATGAAGAAAAGTAATTTAAGTTAAAAAAACTCAATAAAGTCCTCTTAAGAGTTAAGATAAGGAAATGAGGAGTTAAGCGGTAACAATATATCTCTGTGTCTGATTCTGAATTTACAAAACCATCAAATTAACCATATTGCAAAACCAAGATTGAG
Organism: Pogonomyrmex barbatus; assembly: GCF_055798465.1. NCBI lineage: Eukaryota > Metazoa > Arthropoda > Insecta > Hymenoptera > Formicidae > Pogonomyrmex > Pogonomyrmex barbatus. The sequence continues at coordinate 1,798,792 of NW_028297119.1, forward strand.
AGCATCTCTCCAGATATAAATCTCAGTTTTCTTCTGCCTTAAAACGAAGCGTGATCAATGCCGAAAAAACTTATTGCACAATGGATTAAATGTGAACTTCGCTTTGACCTCAACGACATATTTATGGAATATCATTATAGAAGACGTGAGCCGGTTTCTGGCACTAAAATGTGCGCGCAAAGTTAATAGACCGTAAATGTTTTTAGGCGTGATTTCGCGAAGCAAACGATTCGGAATTTATGCGTTTTGCGCATTAACAATGCCAAGAGAAATACTTCTAAGAACGATGACAGCAGCATCGCACCGAGGTCAGACGAAGAAACGATGCGGGCGCAAGATTATCGTATCGACGACTTATCGGAATCTTTCTGTCGGGAAGATCGATCGAAACGAGCAGCCAGCACACACCTCGATCGGATCGAGAAATTCGATTTGGAGATAACGCGCATCGTGAAATCAGGCCGCAATTCTTCGGACGGCTATGGTTGACAGATATATACAATTCTGCGATATTTCTCGAGAATGCTCGACGAAGATCGATAGATCGTCGCATATCTCTGACACCATCAATAACGAAACGAAAGTTCAGAAAAAGTCATCGGAAATTCAATACAATATATCGATTAGTTTTAAATTAAAAAAAAATCTCCTCATTCCAAATCTCTCCTTCTCTAATGTAAAAATCACCAATATTAACAAATTTGTAATAATTAACATCTAGTACATACAAATTTCATTTTGCGCTCACTTCGTGTTTTAAAAAAAAAGATATACGCGCGCGGAAAAGAAAACGGATGTTGCCGGATAAGATAACGCTCGATTGTGACAATACCATGTTTTTTCATATGGTGCGAAGTAAATTGCCGAGTATCGCATGGCAAACAACGCGGAAAAGTCCAGGGACAAGCTCGTGGGTCGATAAGAACGAGACAATCTTTCGCGCCTGCACCTCGAAAAGCAGCCGCCAATAAAAGACCACCCCACGTTCCTGTTTATACCGCGCGCTTTGTTACTTGACCGCCCACACCTTCATCGATCGCCCGGCACGACGCGCTCGCTCATCTTTTGACAGCGTGAAATATAAGGCGAGAGGCGCAAAACTCGGAATATTCCCGTTATTTTTATATCGAGGAATGAATCGCCATCGCGAATAATAATTGAGCGGATAATAATTGATCAGGATAAATCGACATTATCCGCCACACGCGCACAATACGTAGGATTAATCGATGAAAATTGAAACTGCCCTTCATCTTTCATTTCAAGATAATTGTACTCTTAGAATAACGATTTACATGATTCAAATAAGAATAGGTTATAGAAAAACTAAACAGATTGAGAAACGTTTTACAAAATATTTTTTGCTAATAAAGATCTAGAGAAATCCAAGAAGTGACCCAAGTCGAGAAATCCAAAGTAAAGCTAAACACGAAAATAAACGTACGTACATGAAACGCTATTTGTAAACATTGGAAATTTCACTTATCATTTTTATTCTATCTAGAGAATTTACTATATAAAGACGGCAATTCAATTTCTCATTAGAATGTAAATTGTACGTTCTTGTATTAATCTTTTTATCTTTCAGTTCAAAATCATTTTTCACATAGATTTCACTAAAATAACGAAATAACGAAATTTTTATATATTTTCATACACGTTAAGTATCACATTATATAATAAAATTCCGCAAATTTAGATATCTCTGCGGTCATATTCGAAGTTCTATCATAAAAATAATTCAATATATTGAATTCATAAGCCTGACTTACGAGCATCTTCTCACCTCTTCAAGTTATGAAGGTCCGATGCCGAAACACTTATCTCACTCGCGAAACTGATTTAGACAGAAAGATTTGTTGCAAAAGTGGCGGGCGCCCGGTCGTCAGGCCGTCTTTTAGTCGTAGCCCCCGGCATTCTCTCACCTATGAAAGTTCTAACGATCTCGGTTATATAGTCCAGCAAGGGTGCCGAAAACGCGTTCTTAACCCATCAATTTAGTTCGCGACGATCTATAAAAATTGTATAACTTATTTCCCACGCGTGTATAAAAGCTTAGAAAAATAAAAATAGCACATAGGTAACGATTAACATGTTTATTTTATTGACAAAATTCGAATCGCTGGCGTGTATTTTAAAATAATAAAATCCTTAACTTGAGAAATGCATATAGAATTTTAAAGTAATTGTAACGATAATTTTTATATATGTATATTTTTTTCTCTTTATTATTATTATTATTAATAATTGTGAATTAATAATTGTAGAATGTTCTTAAACGAAATATAATGACGCGCACTAAATTTTTTTATTTTTAAAATTTTGATATTTGCGTTGAACAAATTTTATTGATTAATATTTTATATTGAAAAGATATTTTAAATATTGGTTCTTTCACTTTGCTTATCCTTTAACTGATTTTTAAAATTTTGAAAGCCTACAAATAATCAAATGTATTCATTCTATATAGATACATTCATTCTAATAACTAGATTATTAAATATTGCAGGACAATGTGTTTACGCTTATAAAGTCTGTCTCTGGTTCGCCGGAAACGAGCGTTGATACGATTAATAGCCGTGTCTCGATGTTGACAGATAGCCAATAAAGATCGGAACAATTGAATCGGTTTGAACGATGAAAACCAAATACCACTATTAAACACAGAAAACCGCAATGCGTTCGTTAAATTGATGTTGTCAATATTCGGATAGCGAAGCATATATGTATATATATCTGGATTCTATCTATCTATCTATATATATATATATATATATATATATATATATATAGAATATATATAGGATATATATATAAAATATATATATATATATATAGACAGAAAAGGTAGATATATCTTTAGTGTGTGTATAGGACTCGTGGCACGTGAATGGCTTCTTCAAAAATAAGACCAGTTAATTATCTTTGAAACACGCGTACCTACTCTTTGGCGAGCACTGGTAATGGCTGGTCTCTTAAGCGTTCAGCTGAAAAAATAATGAGGCATTGCATTTCCTAAACTATGAACGCTCGCTGATGCATGCGCAAAATTGCTTCCACTATTTAGGTCTCGTGTCTATTTAATGCCAGTAATTTAACGTCGTTTATTATTACAGCAATTAAACTTATTACCTAACTACATAATTAGTTCTATTCTTTTTCTTATTCATTCTCCATCTGATGCTTATGCTGTTTTAAAGTTTGGCTTTTAATTTTGTGTGAGATTATTTTCTCTCCATGTTAAACTATTTCATTATTATTAGTTGTCGTCGAGTAGATTCTCCAAATTAATGGTTATTGAATCCATTTAGCTCTATTTATATCATTGGAATTGAATTAGAATACTCGTGTACACATTTACGTACTTTCAGAAATTCGTAACACGATAAACAAAATTTTTATTAACATTACAATTTAAGGAAAACTCTTTTGGAAGCAGGCAATAATTGCTAACTGAAGTTTATGTCGCGGCTACCAAGACTCAAACTGTCGCATCTTGTTTGCGATGAAATGTTCGCGACATACATTCGCAGCAATTAAAAGCGTCTACCTTCATCATGAATGGTTCTCGGCAATATTAACACTCATTAACATACCTATTACTTTCTACCGATGCTAGTCGCGTCCCCTCCCGAGGATCGTTGTAAATCAATCACGTAACACGCGATTACCCAGCAAATAATAGATAAGTAATTTCCTCACAATTAAACAATGCGCGATAAAGGACGACTGATTGAGCGACGAACTTCTTGGATTTCCGATTACGACGTTCACAAGGAAACGTATAGGATTCATTACATTTACACACTTACATGCGTTGTGTGCAGGAACGACGCTGCGTGGAATGTCACGAAAAAGACATTTGAAACGCTAAGAATATCCTGCGTTTCAAACTAGCTCTCCCCCTCCTTCTCTCTCTCTCTCTCTCTCTCTCTCTCTCTCTCGCCTCTCTCTCTCTCTTTTTCTTTCTCCTCTCCTCTCTATTATCGTTACGAAAATAATTATGGAAGATACCCTCGCATTGCCTTCGATGAATTCGATCGGCGCAAATGTAGTGTATGTCTTTCCTCCCGGATAAATTACGATCGTGCATTCTAAAATTTTTCAAGGTGCTCCCTCAACCGGGAGCGCGCGGCTTCGCGCCAGTTGACGTAAATGCGTAGGTGCAAAAGCGAGATGAGATATTCCGCGTGCGGAAAGCGCTAAAAGAAATCAAACATTTCTGGTTATCTTCCACCGGGGGATGAGCTGTTCGACAAGAAAATAACTCCGCTCCGCTCTTCTGTTCGGAATAAACGCTTCTTTTCATTCTGTTCTTACTGCCACCACCACCACCACCACCACCACCACCACCACCACCACCACCACCACCACCACCACCACCATCATCATCATCACCACTACCATCACCACCACCCTCCCTCGCCCCCGTCCATTCCCCGTCTCGCCTTTCCGTTCTTCGACTGGATATAGATTGGAAGGTACGGCTCGCGGGCCGGACGAACTGGCGCTGTTATAAAATAGTACGGGGGCATTAAGCGCGCCGCTAAGCGACTGTATATTATTCTGTTTGTAGCCACACGTCCGCGGGCTAATGTTGCCATTCCTGAAAAAATCCGCAGCTCCCCGGCGTTTTTATTGGCGCCTTCGCGCTCGCACGTGATATTTTTTCGATCGCGGTGCTGGTCTAATCGGAATCGAATTTATCGTTTAACGCAAAGCGCTGAATACCGCGGAATGCGTATATTTTTCGGATTAAATACTTCACTCGTGGGCACGTGGTATTCGACTGAGCGATTACATACTGACATTGATTTATTAAGATTTCAGAAGGTTGATATCCAATACAACATCCAGCGCTCGAATTTATTTCAAATTTGCCTTGATTGGACGAAAATATTTTTCTTCTCTTTTATATATGTATATATATATATATATATATATATATATATATATATATATATATATGTATATATAAATAAATTATTTAACTTTAGCTTAGTTCTTTTATATATGGATTTATTTTATTAATTCTCGATATTAATGCGAAGTTTCAAAGATGAGAGAAAGTTCATTTTACTAATGTAAAATCATCATATTTATATAAGAAATAGTTTACTTGTAATTAATTAAAAATTAAATTTCTAGATTATACATATTTCTCTTTCATGACTATTTGATATATTAAAAAAAAATTAATGTACGTATGATTTTTCTCTTTATTAAAATAATTTTCTCTATATTTATTTCTACCTGCAAATCTTTTTATCGATATTTAAATAATTTTTCTTTAATTTATAATTTTGGAAACGCAATAGATTAATAACTTAAAAATTTCTTTTAAAACAAAGAAATTAATCTAATTTATCTAATTTATCTAATTTATCTTCAAATGAATTTCATATCAACAGAGTCAGACTTAAAAATTCATTACAAGAAATATTTACGCGTAGAAAAAGGCGTGTAAATTTAAGTTAAACAAATTAGCATTAGTAAGTAAGCAAGTAATATTAGCAAGTAAGAATCCGTAGTATAGGAAGAAAGTGAGAAATATATTTGGGACATCCGCGTGTTCAATTATCTCAGGAATCTCCCGGATTCAATTCTCGACTTTATGTCGCAATAAGTGCCGGAGGATCAAACCGTGTGCAAGCGCGGTCATTAAACCTGCTTGCGGTTCTATGATCCTTAACGGAAGGCACTAGTAGATGGCACTTTATATGGGAGCGGGGCATCTCACGACGCGCTTCTTGTTGCGCATCAATGGAAACGGGTAACCGAAGACGGGGTAAATCACTCCGAGTTTCGCCGCTGGCTGCCGTCATTGGTACGGTAGCCCTCGTCGAAATAATACCGGCGTGCTCCTCCTCCGGTCCGTGCCGTGTACGTTAAAGACGCCGTCGTACAATGACGATCATCGAGAAAATATCGAGTGTCCGTAACATTATACTTTCGTGCGGTTTAAATGCCGGCGTCGGTGTCAGGGCGTGCGCGCGCGCGCGCGCGCGCGTAGCTCGCCTTGTTGCGTGTCGACGAGCGGCAAACGCGTAAAACCGACGGTGCCGCGTGTAATCGTGAAATGCTCCTTGTTCGTCATACGATCGGAAATCATCAGGAGTTTGCCAAATACGTACGACGAAGTCATGGTAAACATCTCTTTTTTTTCGTGGGTTGCGTTGCTGCCCGGAGATCTAATATATTTTCGGCTCTGGGACACATTTGGATCGGTATAGTATAATATTATGAATCTGAAATGTAGAATTTACATGGCAAAAAGGAGAATATGTTCCAATAATTTCGATTGAGCGTAAATTGTTTATTTAAAATTTAAAATCAATATTTGACGCAGTTGTGCGTATAAAAAAAATTTATCTTTGCGCATTTATAAAATAAATACGGGTTTTTTTATTACTAATTAACCGTCTACGTTAACTAATTAGCTTTCTCCGCTTCCTCTGCAATTCAATTTTTTTCTACTATTACATTCTATAATCTTATTTATACCATTGCCTTCTGATTACAGTGATTAAAGTTATTTTAGGATTTTATTATGGTAATTAATTTTTATAATATAAACATATAAAAATAATACTTAATAATATATTTCAATTTGTAAGAGAAGAGTTGAAATTGAACAAAAGATTTAGAGAATCATTACTGACCATCATTGATATCAATTCGAATACTTAGTTTAGGACTAATTTTTCCCAACTTATCTAATGCTACCGAGCATCAAAATTTTGCGAAAGCTGATGCGATCTCTTCGCAAATGATATGTCGACCGAGTCAGAGATCAAGTCGAATCTTCACGAAGGGCTCATTACCATGGCCCGTCACCCTCGTAACGGGTCGCGCAGGTCTACGACGTTTTTCCCACAGTTCTCTCCCGTCAGAACGCGCCGGAGGAACATTGGCGGATGTAGAAGAAGAAGACGAAGGAGAAGGAGGAGGAGGCGGAGGTTCGGTCGGTTGTCTCCGTGGTCCGGTAGAAAAGGTCGAAAAAGGGAGGGGATATAAATAAAAAAAATGAGAGAAACGCGGAGGGAGGAAAAAAGGAGGAACGAGCAGAGGAGCGGAGAAAACAAAACGGAATTGCGGCCTAGCTGCGGTGGATGATTTAGGGGGCGAGGGTCGCGGGTCGAGACCGGGCTCTGGAATGCTGGGTCTTCTTCTTCTTCTTCTCTTCGAGTATTCTCTTCCCTCTCGCGGTCTTCTCGTTTCTTCCTCGTAACGCTCTTTCCCTCTCTCGCTTGTTCACTCCCACTTTGTATCTCTCTGCCATTTCGTCCACAGTGGAATCGTCGTCGTCGTCGTCGTCGTCGTCGTCGTCGTCGTCGTCGTCATCGTCGAGAAGATACAGGAGGAGTAGGTGGAGGAGAAGGAGGAGGAGGAGGAGGAAGAAGAGGAGGAGGAGGAGGAGGAGGAAAGAGAAAAGATGATAAGAGACAAGGATAACAGATAGAACATTTACATAGGTCGTTAGTGCGGGCAGATGTAGGGACGCGTTCACGTATACCCATGGTAACCACGTGTCCACCTTGTGCCTCCGGTTCCTGATCGTGAGACTCCAACTTCGCGCCGCAAGATCGACTTCCTATTGTCGCGCGAATTTGTCACCGTTTCGTTTCGTTAACAGCCCTCGCGAATAAATGATTTCGTAACTCGTACGTGTAATAGAGACTCGCTCGATTTTTCATCTTCATAGAAATGAAATTTCCACGGTAATTCAATTTTTTCAAGACAACTGCTATTGGTACCTGTGCAAATCTATTCTTCGAGATCACATTGATCATATATGCAGTCAATATAGAACTCGATTCGTTGGCAATTTTTCTCTTTTCATGAAATGGAAGGAAGCCAAGACTCAGTCAACACACATTTGCTAATGCTGGCAATGCGTGTGCGATTTATCGGCGGATATCCTGTCTCTTTCACGTTTGTCATTCGGTCTAAGATTTTTATCAAAAAATATAAGAATCTAGCTTTTGTTATATAATAATATTAAAAGATACATTACTGTATAATGGCACATGTCACAGTATATTTAAAATAAATTTTATTCGGAAATTCATCAATTTCGTGTAAATGATCCTTTTAAATGGATAAAACGATCCTTATATTTCGTTTATCACTGTAAATAGGTGTAAATCTTTTTGTATACAGCCGATAGGTATATGAATACTTCGAATTTCTTCTTTAATCTACTGGCAAGAGCAAACCTTCTGTCCCACGGACTCATGTCGGGGATTGACCTAAAGGGCCACGTCAAAAATCATACGGATACATGTCTCAGGCCGTTTTGACGTCAAGGCACACCAGCCCCATTCCATATTGTAATTTAATTTCGTAATCCGATGCCGTGTACCTTTGGCCATGGAAATTATCAGGGTTCCGTGTGACACGTTATAATTTTCTCATAAGAAATTCTGACGAATTGAGATTAGAATAATTCATAAGTGAGCATTTCTCTTAAAAAAAAAGTGAAATCATTTCCGTATCAAACACATGCGAATAAAATTATTTACCAAACTTTTCTTGTCGTAGGAATACGATAAATTTTTTCTTGATGAAAAAAGATGAAATCAATATTGTGAAAATTTATATAGCAACATTATAAGAGTAATAACTGTAAATTGTGCAATTGTGTAATTGTGTAATTGTGCAACGATGCTAAATGTCATGTATTAAGTGCAGTATAATAATACAAATTTACGTCCTACAATTGTATTGCTATGTATCACAGATCGTTTGATTGAATATACAATTGCTTCATCATCAAAAGTTACTCAACATAGAATACATAATATGTAATCTGTTGTATAAAAATAATTTCAACGATATTCTCAAATAATAAATGGACAGATGGCAATATTTTATTCACAATAGTGTTCGTATCGTATACACATAGATTTGTTTGACTTTCTGTAGTGTATTTAATTGCTACTTAATAATGCAAAACTTTGTGCTCAGAAATGTAATATTTATTGAACAATGTCAAGGTTTTAATAATATTAATTTTGATACCTGTATGTATCATGCAGAATGAAGTTATAACTTTTAAATATAAACAAATAAATTTATAAAATTGTCAGCGTCAATTATAATGTTAGTTATAAGAGAAAAGGCAATTTATAACCTTATGTTTTGTTAAATAATGACTAAATCTTTACTAAAAAAACAAAGAATTATTTGGTAATTGCCTTTACATGTTCAAATACTGAAAGAATGAATGATAATTTCAAATATTACAATGTGCACAATGTACATTATGATTTTTATGTAACCAAACGATGAAATGCACGAAAATTGCGTGTGGAAAAACATTCTCTATTGTCCCATGTGTATCTGCTTGAAGATTTACTGCAGCCTATCGATCATCGCTATCGCAAAAACGTGTTACCAAAGTTTTTACGCAAATCTAACAAAATTATCTTTGCGAGACGTGAGTGTGAAAAGTCTCAATAAATAAAATCGCACCGTGAAACGACGTGCATGCACGCTAACGGCGTATCAGCGATAAAAAAGAGGTCTGCGTCAGCATACGCATGTGGATGATTGTGCGAATAAGAATTATATGTATAAAATACGAAATTTCGTACAAGAAAGAGAAAGAGGAAATATGGAACTGTAAGGAAACAAATGTTACCAGAGAGAAAGACATGTGTCTACAGAAACTGTACGAAATAACCGTATAAAAGAGAGAAAAAAAAAATTGCAAAGCATTTAACATAAAGATCTAATTGCGTGCTTAAAACGAGTGCGTAAACTTGCGGCATGGAAAACCATGAAGTTCGTTGATAATACAATAATGAAATATAAAATAAAAGAGGAAGGGTCAAGCGTGCGCGTTGTGTATATTAGATGATAGGCCGTAAAAGTTGTTCTCTCCTCTTCCCCCTTCGCCGTCTCTCCCCCCCCCCCCTCTCTCTCTCTCTCTCTCTCTCTCTCTCTCGCTCGCTCGCTCGCGTTTCATCCTACCTCTCCTTTTTTTCCATCCTCTACTTTTCATTTCTTTCGCATCTCTCCTCTCGCTCTCGGTGCATATGTATACGTTCGTACCATCCGTGTATTCGGAGAGAGGTAAGTTTCGCCGGTCTGCGTTATATTTACGAAGAGCCCCTGCCTCTCTAATGGTTTCGATGCGCTCGGACGCAACGCGGTACCTGTCCCGCGCGGCGTGCACGCGTGCGTGGGGCGATTCCTCATGTGCACGCTCGCGCGCGCGTTCGATGCACACATTCGCGTGTGCACGTCCCGATCCTTGCGACGCGCGATCCGGCCGCGTGGGGAGGAGGGGGAAGGGATTCATGCATACACACGCGCGCGCGGACTGCACGGGCGTGAATTATACCTCGCGCGAGATGTCAAATTGCTCGCCATATCGTAAAATATACAACTCCACGCGCTGTGGGAAACATTATGTTCTCTCCCGGTCCTCTTCCTCTCCACCCTCTCCTCCCGTTCCACCTTCAGCCACTCGATGTCCCCACCGTCCACCCTCTCGCAGATCCTTTTTCCCTCCGCTCTCTTTCTCTCTCTCTCTCTCTCTCTCTCTTTCTGTTCTCGTTCTCATTTCTCACCCCCGCGCGCGGCCGTCACGATTCGCAAATAAATTTGCATGGCGCACCGCAGTCGTATTAACGTCGAGACGGTTTCGGCGCCCGCTTCCGGAAATTCATTTTTCCATCGGCCGCAACATAACGCTGCCGTGACATAACTATTACGCACATATGCATATAAATTCATATAATTTATTATAATAAAAAAAGCAATTTGTGTGGACCATTAATTGCGACTATCTTTAGATATCTGTATAATATAAAACCAGTTTTATTACTTCTTGAGTGATCTCTTTATATTAGGAATATTTCGAGATAACTTCGATTCTCTCTTTTTCTACAATATTTCGAGAAATTTACACGAATTGTAATTCATATGACCTATATGCTTTTCGTATAATAGAACGCGGAAAACATTTCGGTCTTCGAAATTAGATACTTTGAAGAGAACTGCAACGTTGTCGTGCAGTTGTGTCCGTCTGATAGACTGGGCGTAATATACCTGCGACTCACTTCGATGATCTGATTTAGCGATCTTTCTGCCACGCCTCATGTCTAATCGCTAGACGAGAGAGAAAGAGAGATCGGTGCCGTTCATTAATAAACCTAAAACTGGCCCACACACGAGAGCGGGCTTTGAAGAGAGTGCCTCGTCCTGTCCGAGAGAGATCTCTCTCCCTGAAGACATTCCGTCTCGTTTGAGGGGAGGGAGTAGATGAAAGATCCATCGATGATACATAATGTATCGACGCGAGAAACTGTCGAATCATCGACCGTCAATAAATACCGATCGATCCCGCGCCAGCGTCTATTAATGACTAAACGTCGGCTAACCAAATTAACCGTGACTAAAGTGTGTTTAACTCGGCATTCCTCGTACTCGCGTAACATTGTTTAAACTGCCCTGATTACCGCACGATAAATCATGTGTACATGATTTCCTCAGTGATTTTGCAACCCTAGAATAATATTCTTTAATGCAAGCTTGTCATGCTGACAGAAACATTAATGTTAATTTTTGCTGAGATGCAGGTTATTTAATTTTACAACATAATTTTGAAATATTAAATAAACTTAACAAATGAAAAAGAATCTATTATTTCAATATATAAAGAAATATTTTGAAAATGTGGAAAGAAATGAAGAAACTTTTATTCTTTTATTTTCGTCTCTTTATTTAGTTTTATTTAGTTTATCAATATTATTTATATTAATTTAACAATAGGAATAATTTGATAAACGGGAAAGAATTGTTCGTGCGATTGAGAAGAAATCTTTTTTTTTATATGGCATCTAATGAAATTCCTCCAAGATTACTTGCCGTTACCGCAGCAAGGTTAATGTATCTTCTTACTTGCTCTTTCTTCAGTATTCTCCCTTTCCTCTGCCATCCCCTCGTTCTTATATTCTCTCAAGTATCCGTCGCGCGAGGTTTCCCCACTTAATCCTGTCCGTACGTAAATCATGAACTTCCTTCTCGACGCCTGTGCGAGGGTACTTGGCAGGACTATCCACGAAAAAAAAGAAGGAAGGGTGAGATGCGAGAATGCAGACGAGAGCAAATCGAAACTTTTCTGAGAAGTTGTTTTTTCTTCGCGCGTTACTGAAATGCTTGCTCGAATTTTTTCCTTCTACGATTGAATAAGTGAAAGTTGTACAGAACGATGTAGCTAAAACACTCTCACCGCTGATTTACCCAGCCGCAAAAATCGATCCTTAAGAATGACGGAGGTGTTCTCGAAAAAGAAAAAGGCGGTATATTAAACACCATGATACAAAAGAGCACGGGATGTTGTGAAGAATAGCCCAGAGGTACAAATAGTCTGAAATACTATCGGACAGGAAAGAAAGAAGGCTAAAATAGAAGGCGCAATACCTAAAAGTAGAAATGTATATATATATATATATATATATATGTATATATATATATATATATATATATATATATATATATATACAAAACATTGTATTTGTGTGTTATACATATATAGTATTATTCGAAATACAATTGATCCTGATCCACTCAAAATCCAAAATATGTTAATCCCTCGATATTTCTCTTCGGCCGAACGTTCTTTCTCTTTATTTTCTTTTTCGTTCCTTCGAGAGATTCTCTCGCCTTCTCATTTCCTCGGCTGTGTGGAAATATTACAAGTTTGAGGTTCAAGGCCGCCGCGGAAAGCGCCTTTGGGATTCATCGGCGGATTCGACGTGGAAAAGCTTCCAGATCTCGGACAATGGATCTCTAACAAGCCCTGTCGCGACCGCGTGCATCTATACATATACATTTCCTCCTTCCTCCTGCCTTCTGCGGTGCCGTTTAGCACCGGTGTACAAAGCTATAACAATGCACCGCTGAATTCTGTCCTGCGCGTAAGCCCACTGGAGCCTATTTTCGTTTTCCTTTTAAAATCTCAAACCGTGCTGAAGCATGTCGGACCGGCGTCTGTTTGCTCCTAAGAGTGTCACCGCGCAAAAGTTGACGATATTTTCAGTAGCTCTCGAAGTAAGGGATAAGGGCGCGTGTGTACTTTTCGCCTCAATGAGGATCTTTGATCCCTCTTAAGGGTACTCGAACGACGGCGAGTATCCTACTTTACAAATCATGTATAGAAAAACCACGCAAGTCAGAATCTTTTCGATTTATTATTCTCAGTTAAGTGGAATTATATCATATAAAATAACTAACTATATAGGAAAAATTATATTACATAGTTAAGTATAGTAAATTAAGTTAAGTCAATAATGAATATAAGAAAAAAAATTTCGATTTTCCTTGATATTAACTTTTCAATATTATTTCTCGACGGAATTAAGCGAGCGTAAAAAAAAATAATAATAATTATAGAGCGAGATGAAAAATATTTTGTATTTTGTATTAAATTATCGCAAAATTGAATTTCTCTTGCTTTCTAAAGCAAGAAAACATCTATACTGGCAATATTAATTTCTAAAAAATGAACGTCGTACAAAAGGTTTATGGACGGTCGAATGATTTTCAGAGATGCGTACGCGAATGCAGAAACACGATTTCTTCTCGTAGCGAAGATATACAATTATGGGTCAGATGGGTGCAAAAGATAGTCCGTAGTGTGACAACTATATACACACGTGTTAACCATAAAAAATGCCATCTTCCATAAAAAAAATACCATATGTTTTACATGCGAAAAATTTTTCCATGTTAGGATGTCAATCGAACCGCTCTAAAAAAATATTTTATTTGCAGAAATATGCACACATTTTATTTGCAAAAAATATCGATTATAATTAATCAATCTAATGACCAATGCTATAAATTGTCGTATTATCATTTCTAAAAATTATATCAAGGAAAAAGAAATTTTTAATATAAATGCCAGGATAATTAGCCGCACGAAACGGTCGTATTATCCGATATCTGACAACTTATTCAGCAGTTATGTCGCTCTCGAAGCTGAACCTACAAAAATGCCGCGAAGAATGCTGTGAGAACTATACCGATTGTGTCCTCGTACCGGTTTCCTTGGAAGTGATAGCTCGGCCGGATACCGACCCTGGTAATTCTAGACGAACAACCGGGCATACCGAGCCTCTGGCGCCCCTATCTTTTATGCCAGTAGTTTCTGAAAATCTCAGAGCTTGATCTCTACCCCGGATTACAACGGGCGAAATAGAGAAAAAGAGAAAGGGAAAGAAAGATAGTGAAAGAGGTGGTCAGATCGCGCAGGTCGTGCGACGAGCGACGAGGGAAGCTGGGAGAGAGATTGGTTGTCAGCGACAGCAGCAACCACAGCAGCAACACGTGTGCGCGCGCTGGACCTGGCGGCGTTTACATAAACACGTATAAACGTCATGTAAACCCCGATGCGACACCAGTTCTCCGCATTCTGGAAGTGTATGTGTGCGTATGGTTCAACGTGCGTCCGTGAGAGGTTCTGGCGACGGTAGCATCCTCAGGCTCAGATAACCAGGATATACGACTCTAAACTGCACCTACGTGCGGGGACTCTTCTGGGCTACCGAATTTTCGAGGAGTCACGACGAAATATCAAGATAGCGACGATAAGGATGCACGGGGACCGGATCAAGGATGAAGGGCGGTCCGGTTGACCAGCGATTCTCGGTAAAAACTGAACAAATATCATACCGAAGGAACTCGAAAGCTTCTGGTTGTTGAACATATAGTCACTAAATTTTTCCCACCATTAATTAGAGACGATGAATATTTCTTATGGTACGAGTGAATAGATAGATTATAGAGGGAACAACAAAAGATAAACGCTTTTCACTGTGCTATCATACCAGTAAAGGATCAGATATATAAACAAATCTGGAGCGGTGTGATAATTTCTGAGACGACTTAGATGGAAGCGAGATCTGCTTGGATCGTCAGAATGTTATTTGGGTCAACTATTATCTTATCCTAACGCGATCTGGAGGTAGTGGCCTAACGTGCTTTCCAATAGACGTCGAGAGGTGGATATATTATGGAGGCTCTCGTGGGGCATGATGAAGAAGATAGCATTAAAGCAAGCGAACAAGAGGAAGAGAGAGTAAGACGCGAGAGGAGAAGTGAGGGAACGAGCAAACACTCGAATTACTTCGGCAAAGAAACATCTGCCGATGGCGCTCTCCCTTTCAAAACCAACATGGCGGAATGATCGGCGCATCAACCGGTAGTTACGTTTACCCACGGATCTGCGGTTCTTTTTTTCCTGCATCGTTCTCTGTGCTCTTTTCCCTCAGACTGATTCCTTCCCCTCGTTCTCCAGCTCTTCCGCGCGCACGACCACCTTGGCAAAAAAAGTCCAGTTGCGTTTTCGCAGGAGCATCCCGAACGTCCGTCTTCCTCCTCGCAACCAAGCGCTCGTGCGGAAAGAGGAAATGTTTTCTCTCGCCAATACAGATCCGGGATTTCATCCCGTCGTGATCCCGTAGTATCGTGAACAAATTGGTGGGTACACAAACACAGCAGGTACTACGCAAACAAATCGCCATCGGGACTCCTGATCCGAAATGATAGAAGTAATCAGAGATTGATGCTGGATCTCGACCATTCGGTTCTGCAATCTCGGAAGTGCACAACGAAACAACGGTTTTTTTTCTTTTTTTTTTGAATCTCGTCCTATCTGAACAAATGCATCGATGGACGATGATTAACGTACGCGGCTAGTTTCAATCTCTCACGACAAACGCCACTGATGAAATCACCTTCCTGTGGCGCGTTTCGAGATTTTAATTCTTCCCGAATGTTCCACCCAACGCTCTTTAAATCACAATGTTTATTATTCACACTTCCTCGTTTTCGATCCCTTCCTGACGTAGGAAAAAAATCACCAATCTCTGAACCCCTCACCGTCTCTTTCGAATTGCTCGGCGGAAAATAAACGGCAAACAGCACGCCGCAGAAAAAGCAAAAAAATTGACATTTTACTGATCACAGATTATTTGTGCAAGACACGAAGTGCCTTGAGCACACGAATAGATTCGATATCTTGTGATCCTAAACCGTAGTAAGATCAAGTCACAACGATTTAGCTGCGACTTTCATATCTCTTTGGTCGATCGCGATGACTGAAATCGATATACGTTCGACGAGAGAACCTCCAATATTTCCTAATGCCGAACGTATAACAAGAAAATTATCCACTCGAGGGGCTTCGAAAAATGGAAACGAGAATGTGGAAGAAGAGCGCGGTTGAAAGGTCGCCGTAAAAGTGGGGAGGATGGTTTTCTCGATCCGGTAAGGTTTGCAACAATGTCCGGTGGTCCCAAGACTGGTGTCCTCCACGAATACAATAGCCGCGAAAATCATCCATTATCCGTGCTAGATTCATGTACGGAAGAGAGATGACGAGAGAAAGATGAAAGAAAGATGGTGAGGCTGCAAGTTTGGGCCCATAGAGAATGGCATACGCCCATATATCACCCAACACACCGATTTTTCCAAAAAATGGAATCAATGAGTCTTCCTCGAAGGTGCATCAAGAAAAGATGAGATTCTATACTGGTTTTTCAGTCACCTTTTTGAGCTGAAAACACTTCCGATCAGGCGACTTTGACCATTATAGAAAATGAAAATTTGTTATCCTAACTTAAAATCCTTCCTGGAAATACGTTACTCTAGGTATTTCACGAAACGAAATATAACAAAATTAGAAATAGCATGTGGAAATACATCAATCAACGATTTTTAAAAAATAATTTTATTGAAAATTGAAGATAAAAATAATTTCTATAAAAATAAAAAAAAATGCATAAAATATGATCAAGGAACGAATAATTAACAATATACAATATCAGCATCTCTGATTATTTAAACTTCAAATTTGTGCAGTCTCCATATAAATATAAATATATTTTAAATAATTGTTTAAAATTATATACAACAAATGTGCGATAGTAATTGTTTGATTTTTATAATTTACATAGATTAAAATCAATATTTTTATGATTTAACAAGTAAAAGATGCATCTTCTGTTTTAAGTACTCCATCCTCCGATAGATAAAGTACAGACTCACGGTCTAAATCTAGCCATCGAACCCGCACATTCCTCCATGACGCCAGTATATTATATATACACACACACACACACACACACACACACACACACACACACACACACACACACACACACACACACACACACACACACACGCACAAGCTCGCGCGTGTATTGCTCTTCGATTCCAGCCGTAGCCAAAACGATTATAATAACTATTTTATCCGGCGCGGATCTGGGCCATTGTGCCTCTCCATTCTGAAAGTCATAACATGGTGCCTGTACTGCCCTTCGGGAACTGCCTCGAACTATGTTCCCCTTTTGGCTGTACTATACCACGGTGTAACCTGGTGCACCATGAATTTCAAACACACGCATACGCGCGCACACATATATTTACGCATATACACAGATGCGTGTGTTCGAAAATGCGAATGTGATGGTCGACACAATCAGACCCGTCACTAACTACATCTTACGCATATGTATGCGTCCCTATGCGAATGTATATTGTGACTGTGTACATATATATGAGTATCATATATGTATTCATGACAACGACAATTATCTTCGAAGTATATGTACATAGGTACAGTGAACAAAATGCGTGCATGAAAATTCGCATTGTCGTATACACAGGATGTTTTGAAAGTACGAAACATAATCTTAATGAAAAATGTTTCGTTAATTCGATGCCAATTGTGATTTAAAAAGAATTTTGAAAAATTAAGTTAAGTACCTTAATAAAAATTATTGAAATATCCAATTAAAATTTCGCATAAATAAAATTTACTCAAATTTAATTAACATTTAATAAATAACGAATTTTTGTCTATCTAATTGCGTCTCAAAAAAGATGTGTTTTGTGAAAAGGATTTTATTTTTAATTGTTTACGATGACTAACTAGTGGTGTCTCGATATTTTAATTAAAAAAAAAAATCAATTCTAAAACACACAATCGATGATTATTGCAGCTAACAGCAACGTTTTTGGGACACCCTATATTCAACCACTAGCGATCATGGTTTCGCGCTGACACTAGCGTATGCTACACATGTGTGAATGCGCGCGTGTAACGTGTATGCACGCATATCTGTGTGTGCGTATCGCGGCGGTGGCACACATCGACCACCGGCAATATTTCACAGCATATTGTTGCCATCTGCACACGCAACCCTGCGCGCACGACAGAATGCATGACGTAGGAGAGACGCGCGGCTTTTATTTATCTGCTATTTATTTGCCAACGCGCGCGCTACCGAAGCGCGGTACCCCGACTCACGACCCTGCCGGGGACAGATTTGAAAAGTTATTAATCGTTCTGTTTTGGATAGGAGTGCCGAGGCACCCTCGCCCCTTCCTCATCGCTCCAGACGTACTCCTTTTATGCGAGCTGTTGGCTAACCAGACGACGATGGCACATATCGGCCGTGCGAGTATACGTGTGCCCCTTTCGATCGGGGCGGAGAGGGGGGGAGGTTGAATCCTGGAGAAGGTGTGAATCGATGGGTGGAGACAAGCCATAACAAAAAAAAAATTGAAATCGAGTCGACTCTTTTGCGGAGCAAAGGGAGACGGATTAAGACGTGATCACTACGTTCGCTATGCACGTCGTCGTTTGCTCGCGCGAATCATAAAAAAGAGCCAAACATTCAAATTATTTAACAAAATATTGCGAACCCGGGCTTGATAGCTTATCTTTCCTTACGAATATGTATAAGTCAATTCATAAATATTCACATCGTTGCGAAAAAAAAATATCTTGCATACGGTAAGACGCAATATCTCGATGGAGGATACGCCTTTGCGATCGAGATAACAAAAATGTCGTAAAGTCCGATAATTGAAATCTTTCCGGTGGCGAATAAAGAAACGAAATTGCAGTGTCGCAAGATAAGAGGTGACGCCGGTGTGCGTGAAACCGTTATCTCCATGACTTCATAAATATTTAAGACGCCTACTTGTATATGACGCCCATGCCATGGATGCTCGGACCGGCAATGTCCGAATAACTTAAATATAATCTGTATCATGATGATGGGTCGCTTCTACAATCGTACTTTTATCGTAATCTCATATCGTAATCTTATCACATTTTTAACATGTAAGATAGCTATGCATAAAAATTTAGTGAATTCATCTTATCCGTTAAAAACGATTAGTTATAGTTTTCACGCTTGTAAACCGTCTTTATCGCAAAGTAAGCGATGTTTGCTTTAAATAAGAATCTATTTGATAATTTGTCCTTTGTCTTAATTTATGCAGAATTTGTCATCAAATGAATGATTAATAAAAAAAATACAATGAAAAATTTTAATGTTCTTTTAAATATTATATTTTATATTTATAATATTTCCTAAATATTTTTAACATTTCTAAGGTCTTTTTATTATTAAAGATTTCTAAGAAGAGGGAGAAAGCTCTCTCTCTAAGCTTTGAATTCTTTCATTTTGAGTGTCGCAAATCCGATCTTGCTTGCCAAACTATACCCCTTAATACTCATCTCAGTGCTTTATGCGTTTTGGTAACACATATTCCCAATTCTAGCCGCGATTCGTCCCCGCAACTCAGCCAAGGGTGAGAGCGCGAGTGAGAGTAGCCATTTTTCCCATAAAAAAATCCGCCAAGTTCGCGCTTCCTGTTCGCGCGTCTCCGCTCTTCTCGAGAGAGCAACGCCAGGAGGAAGCTCCGGAAAAGGGAGTAGAATACGGGGGTGTGGACCGACACGGTAAAATATATTCCAGTCAACTTCCGTTGGAAATAAATAAGAGTCACGCCACGCGATCTCGTTGCGTCCCGACACAACGGCGGCCATTCGTGTGCAGGGGACCTTATCTTTCGATATCTCTCTCTTCCCTTCTCACACCCTAAGCTAAGAGAAGCCATCGAGAGGAGTTCCGCCGCCACTCATCAAGATATACAGAGATCAAGATGAGACTCTTTGTAACGCGCTTGCGTAATCGTTCTTTAATTACTAACACCTATGTAATCGTGAATAACCGTCTTCCTAATGCATTCATAACACGACAAGGGCTGATTAATAATGATTACCTCCAATTACTTTTGATATTATTTATTTCTAGTCATTAGAGTATATACGTGAATTATATGCGTTTCAGAAAAAAAATCTAAGTCCATCGCTGTTGATAATTCTCCCTTGATTTTGTGTTTTATGTTACACGAGAATTTTTTTCGAACATACATATATATAATACATTGGATGGGATATTATTGACCCTGTGTTGTTATAATTTCTTTTTTCAGGAGAGAAGCCTTTCAGATGCGAGTACAGCGGCTGTGAGAGGAGGTTTGCGAACAGTAGCGATCGAAAGAAGCACAGCCACGTTCATACCTCCGATAAGCCTTACAATTGTCGAGTCTCAGGGTGTGACAAGTCTTACACTCATCCCAGCTCGCTACGCAAACATATGAAGGTACGAATCCAATACGAGTTAATCATGAAAATAGCTTGGCAGACAAATGAGAATGCACTACTAGGAATTCGATTCTATCGTTTATACATTTGGGTTGCTTTGTTTTGCAATGTGGCTTTCAAATGTATCCAAAATTCAATTTTGGATACATTTTTTAATAAAATACGCATTGTCAGAATATATTGTCATTTTATGATAAAAATATGAAAAAGAACGTCAAAAAAATATAAATATATATTATTAGCAAAAATCTTCGATTAAACTAAATTATATTGATGTGTAAATAATTTAATATAAAAATTAATGATGAAATATTTTGTATATTTTTCAAAACAGCAAAAATTAATTGATATTAAACTAAATAAATAAACTATGAAATAAACTAAATGACGCGATATCGAAAGTACTCGTGGTTTCTGAGCTGGCGATCAATCGCGTAGATCTTAATCATATTCCATTCGTGTTAAAATTTAGACTTCTGTTCTGTTCATAGATTTGCTTAGCCGCTGAAGATTAAATAAATAATGAAACAAAACCGCGCGCTGTTCCTAAAACTACAACATGATTTTTTTCACATGAACGATCACGGAATCTTAATAAGAAATTATCTCGGCACGGAAAGATAGAAGGAGAAGTAGAGAACCGTACAAAACCCAACTTCCGAGATACACGCGTGATAGGTCAGCTTCACCGGGAACGCTTTCGCTGTTCCACAGTTTTCGCAGACGTGATTCGCGGAAGGCAGTCGTCGAGATTTGCTCACTGAATTATGAAGGAAGGACCAGAGAGATGGAAACGGATCCTTGATCCCCGTTGCTTTCATTCTGGATTTCTTAGATCAGACGAAGGTGCTACTCTTTCTGCTGATCCTCGTGATCTCGCTCTCGATATCTCGACGATCGACTTCAAGTCTTCCAACGTCCGTTACGAGTCACCTACGAAACATACTGTATAAATCAGAAATATGTTCTGTATATTATGTATGAAGATATACCAAAAAACGCACGTCTTTTTAACTTTCGAGAAGATAATACTAAGTAATTTTTAACGATATAACGTCATACGATGACTCTTGCGAAATTATTTTATATATTTTGTATAATTATTATTGACGTATTATAAAAAATGTTATGTTCGATAAGAAAGATATCACCTTTCAACTGAACAAATAGAATGAGTTTAGCCGAGCAGAAAAGTCTTATATAATTTTGCGAAGTTTAAAATAATTAATGAAATATTAATTTATAAAAATCTGCGAATAAACATGCATCCACAGCTCAGCTTTATGTGCGCTGAGTTACAGTTGTAAGAAATGCGAAATGTTTGAAAATATGCACTATAAACTGGATATTGTAGAGCATATCTCCAAATATTTTTATTTACGTACCTAGCAATCGTGAGCGTAACGCTTTGTTGTCCTTTTGCATGAATAAATGTTTATTCGCGAATATTTATATATTATTTAATAATTAATAATACATTAATTATGGCAAAAATCGCGCAAAACAGTAGGATTTTTCTATTTAGTGTGGCCCACTCTATCGGTTTACTTGCGCACAGAGATAATCCAATCTATCCCATTCTTTTCTTTCCAGATACATGAGGCAGGCTAGTGCAATTATATCCCTTTCGACGTTATTCTCTTTCCAGGTACATGGATTGACCTTAACTGAAGGTAAAGTAGGAGGAGGATACGAGAGCGAGGGAGAAGAGAGTAGCAGCAGCGGGGGTAGCCTGTCGGTGACTGGTAACACGGAATCGCCCCAGCCACCTCCAGTTGTCCCGACAACGACAACAACCAATCTTCCACCTACAAGTCGAACCATCGATCCCTCGACTCGTGGAACGGAGGTGGCGGAGTGGTACGTTTGTCAGGCACCGACAGTCGGACCTCAACCAGGGCCTCTGCCTGGTCCAACACCGCCGCATCATCTTGGTCATCATTTCAATCAGCTCATTCACCATCAAGCAGCCGCTTATTAGGAGATGCCGCAAGCATGTCCTGATGGTCGAAATGTGACCAAGAGAATGTCTTTCTTACCGTCTTCGTTCCTACAAATCCTATCCTACCCTAATCTGATGATGTTTGAGATAATATGCCTTGCTGCGGGATGAGTACGTTTTCGTCAAAGGAAATACAAATGACAATCATCCGTCAATTTGTTGGAAATTCATTTTCCGAGAAAATGTTTAACGATACATCCATGACGAAATTTCGTACTCGTATATGATGTATCAATCAGACATGTTGATGCATTATATAAAGAGGCTGACAGATGTTTAGGATGAATCAAGATATTTAATTATTGCGTCTGACATATTTAAAGTATCTCGAAGTAAAGCTCGTTTAAATTTGAGAAGAAATTTGGATAGATAAATATTTTTGAGCGATGTAAGATTAATCATATATGATTCGTTCGTTTGAAATATTTATAAATTAAATAATTGAAGGAAGAAATATGTTTTATAAAAACATTAATTTAATTTTTTGCACAAAAGACCTCTTATGATCAGTTTATCTTTGTTTGTTTCTAAACACTATTGTCTTCAAAATATATAATAAACCTTTTATATTTTAAGAAAAAAATCACAATGTTTTCACGCTAATCTATTTGTTTTTTTTTAACATTCTGCGTATAAAAATATCGAAAAAATTAAAAATTAAATACTTTTTGAAATATTAGTTGTACAAAATATATAATAATTATAATAATATAAAAAATATGATATAAAAATAATATAAATGTATAATTAAGTTAAAATAATATATGTTGTTTGAATAAGAAAATAAAGAAATTTTGAAATATTAGAATAATGTTACAAAATATTATAAAATATTAAAAGAACAAAATATTTTTTTTTAATACTTTTATCATAATATATTTATACGCAAAATGTGAAGAAGATTTATTTATAATAATTGTAATACTTTATAATAATTATAGTACAAGATAAGTTTTATAATAATTATAATAATTATAATAATAATAAGGTTTATAAATGACAATTTTTAAATATTGAAAAGAATTTGCTATTTATGTACAAGATTATTCTGATCACAAGATGTCCTTCGAAATAAAATATGTACAGTTTCAACAAAATTTCTCAATAATATTTCTCAATAATTGTTTTAATAATTACTATTTCATAAAAACATTTTATACAAAAATATAATTTTTGTATGATGAAATATCCAAATTTCTTAACTTGGACTTTGCAGTGTAATACCACTGTTCATAAATAAATTAAAATAAAAATGGAAACTAATTATTTAGTTTAGAGGCTGCAGGCAAGTATCAAATATTTTAATTTTGACATTTATTATTAAAGTTATGATCCTAAATTTTCAACAGTTTTTAACCATAGCTCATTATTAAAAAATTATTTATTAATAACTTTTTAACAACAAAAATATATTGATGATACAAATATATGTGTTAGATGTTATATGTGAATTTGTTCCTTAATTTGAATCGTCGCTTCATGCTTCATCGTATCTTTCATATCGTATCTTATCTTTAATACTTGTTGTAATATATTTTTTTAATTATTTTATATATACATATTTATATTGCCAAATTATTGCAAAATAAGTGCTTGGACAGAAAATCTGTTCCTTCTGTCTGTATTTACATCCCATAAACATTCTAATTTCACTAAAATTTAATTTTAATTTCGAGTTAAGAATAGATTTATGTTAAATTAAAGTTTTTTCAGAGTAAGTCAATGTAAGGTACCATCCTTTTCCAACCTTCATTTATTTAAATTCATTTATTTAAATATTCACATGTGGAATTTATACTTGATAAAATATAAATTTTAGCACAGTTATATTTATTTTATTTGTTAGTAATTTTTTAAAAAACAATGAATGACAACTTAAATCTTTTGAATATTATTCAGGATTATAACTTTGATAATATATTAATTATTGTGTCAGAATCGAGACAACTGTAACAACATTTCCTAAACTGAATTATTAACTAAAGATACCTCCGTGATACAATAGGAATTTGAGTTAAATTCTGAAACACGATTGATTTTTATTAATATAGTGAATTATTGAGATACAATAATTTTAGATACACTGAACTATAGGTATGAATTAGTAAAGATACATGATCTAGCTCGTCGCTTTGATGCGCGAGGTACTTGACGCAAAGCACGACCATGTCTCTTGACATTAGTGAAGCTCGTGATATGTATATATCATATATTTACGAGGATTATTCAAATATAAGATGGCATTTCGTTGCTGTGCACTGCTTGTGCTAAGCTGAAGAAAAGAATAATTACACGGCATAGGTTACCAACGATCCGCGCTAAGACCGGATTAATCGCTACATTCAGAAGGTCATTAGCCAGTTGAAGAATGGTATCTGCAATCTGATTTTACATAGCACGCCCAAATAATGAACAGTACTTTTGGATAGTATTTCAATAGTACTGATCGAAATAAGTAATCGAAATAAGTTCATATGTTTATTATGCTAATAATTTATTTCTTTTGTTTATTTTAAACGAAAATCAGTAATTTCACATTTTGATACTGATTTTCGGTTAATTTTGCAGAGAAAGTTCAGTTTGGTAATGACTTTAGAGAACATTTGAAAATAAAAATACAGAGATATGCAAATCAAGATTCTTTGATGCCAGATTGAATCAAATTTTATTTATTTTTTTAAATCTGACTCGACAAAATTTTATTTAAATCGAACCATTCAAATGTTGAATTTTAAAATGTAAAGGAAAATTATGATGTGAGAAAAGTAATATTGTATATCATATAAAAAGTAATATTATATATTATTAATTAATTATTCCTCAAAACAAATTTATATTATATATAAATTTGTTTTAAGGAATATGATTTATATATAATTATTGACATGGTATTCAATCTTTTAAATTTGAAATTTTTGAATAGATCCTGATTCAAATCCGAATCTAATCGTATCTTATATACTATAATTTCATTTGATTCATATTCGATTTGCCTATCTCTAAAAAGTACGAATATTACATTATAAAAAAGGAAAATGGCTAGAATAATTCCATTTGCATAAAAATTTTATAATTAAAATATAATTGTAATATGTGATTATTGCCAATTTACTATTGTGTTATCATATTTCCAAATTTTGTGTTTATTTTACAATTAATTTAACAAAATAATTTATCATCAATTGTCTTTGTGATGTAAAGCAACTAACAAACCAATTTATCTTCTTTTTTTGTAGAAAATTACAATAAACTATTGTGCTATTTTGAAACATAAAAGACTGAGAATTAAAACATGTTTTCTCGCTGAATTCTGGTCATCTAATTATAAATTAATTTTTAAGATTGCTGTACTTGAAAATAAAGAATATGACGAAAAAATTTTCTTGCATGCTATATATAAAGAAAATTTTATATATAGCACAATTGTACCTCTTTCTGACTTATTCGCTGTGATTATTCTGAGATCATACTTCGCCTTTTATTTATATCAATTTTTCAAACTCTACAATTTTTATAAGCGATTAGAATTATTATAAATTCGTTGTATATACTATATTATAGTTTATAATATCGAAATTTATTTCACATTTTCCAGTTAGAATTTGCTTTTTAAATATTGTAAAATTATTTTACAATTCTTTTTAATTTCGCAAAATAATAAAATTAATTTCTTCTCTTCGTTATATATTCTGACACTTTTTTAGATGCAAAACTTATGATTTTGTAAGGAAATTTTTTTTTAAATCTAGTAAAATATTTTTTGTGATATATGTATTTGTATTATCGCCTCTACATCGACTATAACAAAACATACCATTTTACGTGTTCGAATACATAGATAGGCAAACAGTTTTTTGTCATTTTCGATTTAGAATTTATTTGAACATGCTATAACTAGCGTATAGCATATGTAACATGTATAGCATATGTAACATGCTAGACGAATTAACAGGTCAAACACAAATATACAAGCCACGCTCGTGCCTCAATTTATTAATCGCCAAGTAATTAGTGCGAATCTTTTGTTCGTTTACAAGCAATTTCTCACACGCGCTTCTCGTATACTCGAATTTAAAGCACGTTCGTAGTATTAGCGAGAAAGGAAAAAGAGAAACTGATCAATTGCGCTTTATTTTGGTAAGTGCGAGATATAAATATTTTGCAAGACTTGGCGAAAGTACATAAAGTCATTGTACATAAAGTCAAACGCGATAATATAAACTACGGCGGCGTAGGTATTCAGTGTAAAATATTTACAATTTTTATTATGTGTGATATCCTGTAAATTTGAAAGCGTAGATAAGCGAATGTAACATTACTGTAATAATTATTTTCGTTGTGTATATGCTTATTATATTGACGGAGAAAAAAATATCAATTGTCAAACAATATTGTACTATATTATACTTGTTTCGCAGGAAGAAATATATTGACAAAACACTATATTCAGATGTAGTCTTACTTATTTCAGACGTGAAATAATCCTACACGCATACGTACTACATATTTTCTACAAAGCTTTATGATTGATATTTCTCTTTCTAATCTGTGTCGAAATTGTCGAAATTTTTCGTTGATATATATATATATATATATATATATATATATATATATATAATATTATATATACGTATATACGGAGCTATTATGAATTTGTTATCAGTATCGATATTGATTCTAAAAAGTCAATATGTTTGGTCAATTTTATTATGCTCGGTAAAAGTAATTTTATTAAAAACATATGAAGTAAATACATACACGAAGTCTATACGAATAATAAATTTTCTTGACAATAAATAAAGTATTTATAATCAATTTAATTCATGCTCCCTCTTCTTTCTTATCCTTCTTGTAATATGAATAATGGCAAGGAACGCGTGTCCCGGGTCTCTTAAGATTCCTAGGTAAGATTATAGAAATCGTTTCTTCAGTGAATTATAAATATCGTATAGCAGATATAAGTTTCTTATTAAACTGGCTCCGAACTTAAGGAGCAGGGAGCGTATTGAACGGATAAAAAAACGGGCAAGAAAGGGGACATGTGCAGGAAAGGTTTGGTTGGCATGGCGCCACGATGTGTCTAGGCACCTACGCGAGAAGGAGAGAGAAGAGAAAAAGTGGAGGAGATAGCATCGGCATCAGGACGACCGCAGCGTTTTATTGCTCGATAAGCAGATGAATTCGTCAGATAATTTCCAGGCCCAATGCAGATGATTTTATTAGCTAAACCCGTATGAGACTCCGGAATTCTTCTCGGGTCGAGGATTGAGATGACACGGGCTCCGGGAAGATCACCGAAGATAAAATGAGATACCGAGGGAGGTCCAACCAAGTGTCCTCGCGTGAATTCGTACGTGATCGATGATTTTCGGATATGCTAATCTTTCGCGCGCGATGCGCGGATTGTATATACGTATATACGTTCGCGTTTTCACGTTCCGATTTGTGGCACGCAACGTGCAACGAAGTAAATTCATTACAGACGCAGATGCGCCGTCAAAGCGAAACGACAAGACGGTGGAAATGAAGGCGACGATGCAGAAAGACGAGCACAAAAAATATAATTCCCCGTTCTCGGGTATGTGCTTTTGTCTTGCTGCCCCCGTCCCTAGCTCCACCTTTTTTTCGCCCTTCTCATAAAGGTGAGATTCGTATTAAAAAGGCACGGCACATAATTAATGTCCGACGGTCACGAAAGACGACGCGGAACGCGAGCTGACGCCGGTATCCCGTACATGTGCCGATTTATAATGAAACACGCATTCCTTTACGCGCGTGTGCGTGTTCACATAGCGCTTATATGTGTCGCGTGCCATAACAAACCGCGCGACTTGCGCACGTGCGTGTCGTCGACATATGCAATCGCGAAAAGCGCTTCAATTAAAGTTTTTTTTTAAATCAATAGTAGAATAATTTGATATATGAAACGTTATGCGTCAAGTGTTTTTGTCGATTCTTTACAGCCGTATCTTTCTTATTGTGGAAGCTGCTGCTCTTCTTCTATATTCTTTTATTTTATTGATTTATTTTATTTATCTTCTGGATAGTTTATAAACTTTGCGAGTAAATGTCAAGAAAGTCTGAATCTGTTAATCATAAGACTCTATTTACAGTGTTTAATAATTTTAAGAATTTTCAATTTTTGATTCGTGAAATAGCTTTATCATAACTGTTAAATTAAATTGTTTCTTGTAAATAATTATTTACCAAGTCGTGTGTAAAGTTCCCAGATTTTCAAAATTCCAATGGTATGCTGACATCATATATTAAAATTTTATTATGATTTGCAGTTAAAGGCGTGAAAATCGATTAAATTAGAAAGAATTCAGTCACAACTCGTAGATACTATTACCGACGCACTTCCGCAACAGCGGTGTAAAACGATGTAAGAGGATTAAAAGGCTCAGCCGATTGGCTCCCATTACCGGTCCTGTCCCGGTTGTAAATCCTCCATAAAGCCATTGATAAATCACGTGCAACTTCGTGCGACTTCGTGCGACTCGCCTTAACGATCGTTTCGCGAGTCTGCGTGCTTACGGAAACTTTAGCAACGAGTCGAATTTTAAACTCGAACCACGATCGTGTAATCGAATCGCGTTGTCAAAGTCTCATGTCGCTAGTCGAGTGATTAATCATAATTTCTAATGACGATCTTTCTGCATATACATATTTTATACATATGAATTCTAATTAGTTATGTCTATATAAACATTAATAAAAGTTTTGTACTTGTTCAGTGATAAGTAAGAAGATTATAAGGATAATTATATATCAGAATTTAATGGACATTAATATATAAAGCAATATTGCGTTATTAATCTTAATTTTCATTACGTCATTAATCTTGTTTGACACGTAATAATTTATTAACACATCATTTATTAATGAATCCTTTAATATTATGTATGCGTGAAAACATACAATACACTTTCTATTAATTATTTATATTCGTATTTGTATAAAAAAATCAGATATTTCTATGACAAAGCTGAGAGACAAGCTTTTCTAAAATTTCTTTTGAAAGAAAACATATATGATATAACGCTATATCTAGAACAATTTACGATATAACAAATGAATCAACGATCAAATGAATTAGGATTAAGGTTATCCGATTAAAATTTTCCGATCAAATTTTAATTTTCAGTTTCTGCAATTTTCAATTTTCAATAATAATCTAATATAAATTTTAAACATAATATCTAATTAATAATATCATTATGTTCGATTTCTCTCTCAAATAGTTTGTCGTGTTACATATTTTACGTGCATTCGCGCTATGTAACTCTTAACGGAAACACTTGCGAAAAATTAAAGATTTCAATACCTTATATGAAAATATGCATGCCATTTCTTTCTCGCAATGATCGCTGTCGAAGGGTTAAAGGTTGCTCTGCTGTGAAGTAGTGGAAATGTGTCAAGCGTTGCAGAGTCAGATCGTTCGTGCACCTCTGTTCAAGAGATAATGCTTGGTCGCACCGCTGTGCGTTAAGTATACTAGACATCATAAATATTTTTATATTTGTAGAATACCTTTCATATAATTATTTTTAAACAAATTTTTCATCTAGATACTTATACACTATTTATAGTAAGAAAGTGGACAACAATTGATAGGTAACGTTTGACGTATTTTACGTATAAAAAAATGAAAAAGATAAATTTATTCAATAAATTATTCTCCATGTTAAATACATTTATAAAATACATTTATAATGCTTTTTTGAATTTTTATATTTTAAAAATTGAATCTAAATCTTAAACCCGTTTGATGTATCTTATCAGTATCGACATCTTTACTTAAAACAGCTGCCGATATAAAGTTTAACTTTCGAAAGTGTCGTGGTTTATCTTCTGCCAGGTGGCTAATAATTCGATGAGGAAAAGAAACACATATCATTATATATAATATATTTTGATAATTTATAGAAAAAAATGTTTATTATACGTTATATCTTTGTTGTCATTTTTCTTGTCTTTTTCCATCCAAAGATCGGACATGCGTAGTGATTTCATGTATCAATACTAGACACGACTCTCTGGGTTGAAAAGTGCCCATCTGGATGTTAAAATATATACGAGGTCTAGTGTACATGTGGGACAGCTACGTGGGCGTGTACGTGTGCCGGTATGATCTACGGAGGTTATTACAACGGCAACGAGACATGACGCGAGTGCTCACCGAGGATACTATCGATTCCTCTCTACTCTTTGGCCTCTGCCACGATATAACATCTCGGCCCCGGCCCCGTCATCGGTACTGGAGTTCTTACCGGAGTAAATACACAAGTCGCAGCGGACTGCTGCATTCCGACCGTAATGGGGCGTCGCGAATGTTTCTTTTTTTTCGGCCCTTCTTTCGGCCGTTGGTTGCGGGAATACATCTCGGTTAAAGCTCGTAACGTCGACAGACGAGCTTAATGGCACGAAAATGAAAATCCTGAAACGAGACGAGATTTCGCGCGATCGGAGAAAGACGCTCTGAAATAATTCCATATGCGACAATTTTTTTTTTAATTTTTTGTACAGAGAATAGAATCGCGCGGACATTTGAAACATTAATAAGATATTCGACGGTAAGACGGTAAAATCCGAGATACGTCGTACGTCGCGCTCGTCATCGCCGATAATTGAAGTTGCTCCGCAAACCCGCTGAGAGTACTTTTCGTTATCCGTAAGCGTGAAGTATTATCACGAAGGAGGATAAATGGAAAGAGTCCGCGAGAGTGGAAGAGGCGCGAAAGAGGAGGGCCAGGCCAGCGTTTACCCGTCCGCTCCGATCCGGTGAATGAGAGGCAGCGGGAGAGCAGAAGAAGAGAGAGAGAGAGAGAGAGAGAGAGAGAGAGAGAGAGAGAGAGAGAGACAGAAACAGAGAGAAAGAGAGAGTGAAAGGACGAAACGAGAATCGAATGAGAACGTGAGCCGGAGAGTGCAATTTGTAGTCGCTCTCATTTGTCACCGCGTCTCTACCCCCTTCGCCCTTAGTCATCTACCATCTTGCCCAGCTTCTCTGAGAGAGAGAGAGAGAGAGAGAGAGAGAGAGAGAGAGAGAGAGAGAGAGAGAGAGAGAGAGAGAGAGAGAGGATTTCACTCCTTCTCCTTGCACACGTTATATCCATCCACTACTTCCACTGTTACCACCACTAGGTAGATAGGTAACTCCCTCGTCCTTCGGTTTTACCTTCTCCACCCTCTTTGTGTCGCTTGCACGTTCCTTCGTATCATTTCTCTCACCCCTATCTTGGATTTTCGTAGGACAATTCTTATCAGATAACAAACAAAGACTGATAAAAAATACAAAGATATTATTGTGAAAGATTATTGTGATATGAAGATGCACATACATAATAACATATATATAATTAATCGAAGAAAATAAATTTAAATAAAGTAGAATGAATGTATTGCAAAATAAATAGCGCATAAGTTAAGAAACGTTTTTTTTTTAATAATCTGACATGAATTATATAATGCTGTCTAAAGATAATTTTTTCCATAAATTTCTAAATTTATTAAGAACAAATTAAAACTTCGATATCTCATGGAAGAATTTTATTTAAAATTATCGCGAAGTCTTTAAGTCGCGTCCTCTCTATCCACACGAAGGGTAGGAGAAAAAAAGGCAAATAAAATGAAGTGAAACAAACCCGATTCGGTCGTTCTCGCGCGATAGCGCGAGACAAACGCGATGACTGCACAGCCGCGATCGCCGCAATAACTTCATAAAACGTCTTTTGGTCTCGCCCAGGAATCATATCTTCCTCGACAGCTTCCCCGAGGAGCTTAAACTCCGAGGGACATGGCTGGATTCGGCCAATGGCACATTTCGGTATATTAACACGTAACACATCAAGAAACCGTCATACGGGCGCACCTGTGCTGCGTCGGAGGTAAGGATACGCGCACACATACGCGTGCACATTATTATTTATACCCTGTAAAAGCCGTGTTTCCTCCTTTTTTTCGACTCTCGACGCGCGAGTCGAAGTGGAAACCGAATTCACGTGGCCAAGTTATAAATGTCCGCGTAAATTCGAGGCTGGTTAGAGATCGTAAAGTAGCGTGATACGATCGCGATACGGGTCCCGATGGCGTGGCACAGAAAATCATAAAGTCGATCCATATGTCGTGAAAGGTCGATGGGACCCAACCTTCTAGGTCGATTGCTCGCTGGCTCTCAAGTTTATTCGTCTTTTCGTTCTCTTTCATTCAACCACGGCGTGAGTCTCACTACTTTGTCGCGTCTGAATGTCTCTTTTATTAATTACGGCATATTCGCACTCGTGTATTAATATCGCAATATATTCCGAGCATATTCTAAGAAATTCCTACCGTCGAGATTGAAATTCTTTTCCGGCTTTCCCGGTTGTTTATTAAATATTTATTTATCTGTGCTATACTATACATGTACTAGGCGCATTATGAATTTCTTTCGTTTAATTATTTAATTATTTGTAACATCAAATCATATATAATTCTTTGATATAAAAATATACATTTCTATCCGAGGAATTTTTATAAATATATTTCGTTTATAAATAGGAATTTAATATTCATTCCTAATTTGTTCGACAAACTTATTACTTGAATATATTGTCATAGCAAAATTAGTGACATGTCATTGTATGTCACTAATTTATAATTAAACTTCTCTTCTCCAATTTATTTTTATTCTCTAGATATTCATCGCGTGATAAACATCAATATTGCATCGTAATCAATGAAAATTTATATATTTTTTGAAAGTACAAGGACAGGAATATGACATTTCGCTTTCGTGCATTTGCGACGTTCAGTTTATGTATTAAAAGCTCACAAAGATATGTTTGAAAATTGGGAATCGGAATTCCACACACAGAAATGAAAAAACGTGCTGATCTTTATTGATACTGGAAAACAAGTGACTTAGATGTCAATGGATCGACCTGTCCAGCACAACTACATACAAAAACGATACTGACGTATCAATGTGTGGCTGCCACAACAGGACGTCCGCTCTTATTATTATAAATTATTTATTTGCATTTCCAAATGATCCTTGAAGAATCACGGTATTATGCTAATGCGAAGATTAACATATAGGGAGGCCTGGCGCGATATTTCAACTCGCCTCACCATTTAGACTGTGGGAGTCTAGCCACGGTATTTGATCTCTCCACACGACTCGAAAGAAAGGCGCGGGCCAAGGATATTTTATCATTTCTCCTGTTACAAAAAGGAACTTACGAGAAGCCAAGGAATTCCTACGGATAGAGAGAGAACAATGCTCTCACGCCGATATGTTTAGCTGTTAATCGAGCATTTTTCATACGGCGAAATGGAATCACTAGATATTCCTTACGATATTTAGCGCAGATATATCCAATTAAAAGTAAACCCTCACGCTACTCTTAGAGATTATTCTTGTAATAGAATATGTAGAGCAATTTTTTTTATTTATATAACTTGGAAAGATTGTTATTTTTTAAGACGTAATTAGATTTAAAAAAAATTAAAAATTCTTATAAAATGTACTAAAGACTTTGTACTTTTATATTGTGTGAGCATCTGAATCCGGTATTTTGTGACGTCAAGAATAAAATCCATAAAAAGATTGACAAGAAAATCGAGTTAGGAAACTAGTGCGAATGATATGTAAGAATTACCTTGCTTATTAGGAAACAATAAAATCACGGTCCTTTTTTATTCAAAAATTCGATATGCGGCGAACATTCTAACCTTTTGCTAATTTATTGCTACGTAGACAGGCGGGTCGGAAATTTTTCGCGCAGTCTTCTCTCGCGAGAGGGCTGTCGGCCCGGAGCCCTCATAAATGACTTAACCAAACGTAATTAACGATGGCCTATCATTATGTAGTAGCGGGACCACACCCTCGTCACATTATATGTTTATAAATCAGCCCGGAACGGCGACTAAAAACACGACGAAAATCGAGTGTCCGGAGGCGCCTCCTCACCACCGATCGTCTCGGAGCAGGTAGAGGAATTCTTATGCTAATGATTTTATGATCGTGGAAATGAATGCTCGTCATATTTTTTTAATCGCCTGGGTTTCCACGTACGCGAGCCCACGGGACGGGCAGAGACCGAGACGGAGACTTGGAAATCGTTCCTTGTCTCCCACTGCCTACTTTATGTCCACCCGTTTTTTATCCCTGTTGTTACAGTCTTACGGCTGTGCCCGTCTTATATGCGCTGTCATAATCGTAAAGTAACTCCGAAAAGGACGACTTTCAGCGTTTCCGAAGATTAAACAAAAATGTTGGCCCGGACAAGCTTAAACTCAATAATTGAATGCCGAATACATTAAACGAGGGCATTAAGCGGATATCGCTTAGCGTGAATACAAATAAGCACGTGTACGTGGTAATTGAAACGTGAAATATGAATGGTTAAAGTTGGATAAGCAGGGACGATAAACACTGAATCATCATCGGGACTTTAATTCCGCGTTCCTATGGAGTTTGCCTT
The DNA here is from genome assembly GCF_055798465.1 of Pogonomyrmex barbatus. Lineage (NCBI taxonomy): Eukaryota > Metazoa > Arthropoda > Insecta > Hymenoptera > Formicidae > Pogonomyrmex > Pogonomyrmex barbatus. The sequence goes on from NW_028297119.1 coordinate 1,833,746, forward strand.
GTTCAATTATTAATAAATTCGTGCGACCGTATTACTTCAATTATAATTTATTACCAAAGATTTAAAAGATTACTTTTCCAGCTGTCTAATATTAAATTTAAAAAACTGATATTTAATGACAAAAAATAAAATTGATATCTAAAAAGACTGAAAAGAAGTTATGTCGATGAAAAGACTAATTCACCAAATTTATCTAAAAAAATTTGTCACAAGATCAAACATTTTAAGACATTCTACGTGATAAAATAAACTATTTTATCGCTATAATAGTAGATTTCTTATCTTCTCTAGTAGTGCTTTTTCAAATTCTCAATTTCATCGATGCTGACAGTCGCTCTCGAAATTCCGGTATGGAAAGTGCGAAGATGGTGCCGTGCGAAGAAGATGTCAAAATAAGTGCAGCGAAACATACGGGATAAGCATTATGAGGTAACAATTACATTGTGCTGCGGCGCGAACCGCGTATGCAAATGCAAGATCGCCGTAGACAGTGGCCACAAAGGTGCTCGGGCGAGTAGTGACTCTCACACTCGCGCATTCCGGGCAGGTGTACTAACAGCTGAGTCCAACCACCCACTCACATACACACGTACACACGTACACATCTAGGCTAACCTGACACCTTGATGGATACTATCGTGTCCCTTTCTTGCGTTGCATTGCATTACATTGCGCAAGGTGCGTCTGTTACGATTGCCCTCTCTAGCGAAACTCACGATGCAACACTTGAGAGTGTATTGCATAAAGTGAATGACGTAACGACGAAAAGATGCTTTGAAATCGATTAGAATATCGTACAAGAGATATAAATATTAAAACTGATATTATATGATTGTGGATAGAATCAGTTTCAATGCAATAATCGTTATACAATTTTTATAAACATTAATTAATGCTACTTGACATTTAACTGATTCTCCACCTTCTCGATAAAGCGACGTATTAGATAAAAAAATAGTAACAAAAAATCAATTCAACAGTAGTTAATTCTTAATTATATTTTGCAAGTATATTTAAAATAATAAAATTTCAAATATTACGAATTTCAAATGCACAATCGTAATAAGATGCGATTTTTCCGTTTAAAGGATACTGCAAATAAAAATAAAAGTTACAACATCGTCATTTATAAAACTAGCTTACACAATAATTCAATAATAACTATTATAATCAGTTTTAGTATACTTTTTAAAGTGGTGATTCGAAGATCACCTCCATACACATTATTTCATTCAAGAATGAAAGTGGTAATCTATGTCTTTAAATTGACGTAAAAGAAAAAAATGATTTTATACATTCTTCGCCCCTCGTACACGGCTCAAAAGTCAGTGATGAAACTATATCGTTATTCAAAGATAGTAGCGGTTGTTAAGTGCCTGAAATATGACTTCCTTCCGTCATTCGAGCGGGAAACGCGCGCCTTTAGTTTCGTTCCTTCACGTATCGCGCCAAAACCGCGAATCGTCTTTCCGGATTGCGCGATTCGCGGCCTATTCTCTCGTACAAGCGCGCGCGAACTGATGCAACGGGTGTCAGCCCGATAACAAAATGAAATTCTCGAGCAGGTGGTTGACTCGCGGGGCCAACAGGTTAAGAAGGCGCGCTTCACGAAATGACTCGTATCGCACATGCTTCTCGTCGGACATTTTTACGCGCTATATAGGTCAAAATTAGCATTTCCCCGCAGTTAATTGCGTACGAGCGGCTTCCCGGTACTCGACCTTCTCTTTCCATCTCTCTCTCTCTCTCTCTCTCTCTCTCTCTCTCTCTCTCTCTCTCTCTCTCTCTCTCTCTCTCTCTCTCTCTCTCTCTCTCTCTCTCTTCTTTTCACCTCCTGAGCCGCAGCGGCGCGTGTCAGTTCCGCGACGCGCCTTGCTTAACTCGAGTATGAAAATATAGCGCACGGAAATTACGGGGCGCGTAGGAGTATTCACCGTAGTAGAGTGACTCGAATACCGCGATCGATATCTTGGCGTTGTGTTCGTTGCACGTTGCGAGAGAGCATGCTGGCCGATTCTGGTCGAGAAGGTGGTTCTATATCGATGGCGAATCTTGATGGACTTTGATGGTGATTAGAGCTAGATTATCGATCAGTCTGAGGGGCAATTTCTGCGACGTCGTCTAACTTTAGCCGTAGTTTGATCGTCCCTTCATGTCGCTAGAAATCTCCGTCGTTGATTAATTTCTATTCCAATTTAATTGATAATTCATTTTTCTTTCGTTAAAGGTTGAAAACACTTGAAAAAAGAAAATAAAAAAAGAACACTTTGATCTACGTATAAAATTGAGGTCAATATAATATAATATCGGAAGAATCTTACGAGAAATTGTAATTCTTTCTTGATTTTAACAAATTTACAATAACTATCGTATGAGGACTTGCGGATGTGATCGGTCAAACTTGCATACAGGAGGCAGGAAAAAAGCATGGCGATGGTTTTCTGCGGCGATTCGCCCATTGGATGTTCAGGGAGCAAGGAGTGCGTTTCGAGCTGTGAGGACGAGGCAAAAGAATGAAGTAGGGACGATAGCGCCCGCGGGGATGAAACAACAATCTAATCGCGGACGCCATTTTGTTTCTGCCTACCGGAGCAGTAGTTGATATATGATCCCATTGGCTACCAAGCTGTTTGGTTCCCAGCTCTGTACCGGACGGCAGGCACGACCTCAACCTTATGGTGCCCGGTATACGAGCCATACGCCCCGACGTTCTCTTCGGGTTGCCCTGGCAATTAAAATTCTTTTCCTCCCGCCATGGTTGCTCTCGCTGCTTCCCCGTCTTCGTGTTCCCCGTCTCCTTCTCGATCTTCTCTCGTTCTCGATCTCCACGTCTGCTCCACCGTCAGCTTCTCCCTTTCTTCCCCCTCGTCTCTCCTCATCGTCTCTCTCGGTACTCGACGCGATATGCGCCGGCAATTAAAAGTGCTCGCTCGCCCCGGACGTTTACACGATCCTTAACTCCTGGTAGCGCAGGGGTTAAGGGAACTGACGTGCTCGCTTAAGTAGCTGGTCAAGGGAAACGGGTAATTATGCGAAATGTCGGCGTTTCCGAACGCGGCGCGGCGCGGTGCGACGCGAGCCACATTATCGCGGAGTCGAGAGGTCTCGTCGATTCTACCAAGCAACGATGCAGCTTCGTTAACGATCCAGAGAGGAGAGGAGGTCGGGGAGGTCGGGATGTGCGATAGCTTGTATTAAGCTAACGGCGCCATTATAACGCATTAAAATCCGCGCGCGGTATTCAGCAGTCGCTTTGCCGTGCGCCGATGACTCGAAGAAATCGAACAAACATTCGATAATAATGTTAATTTTTTTAAACGTTTATGATCGCACTGTGCAAGTTGCAATCATGCTCTCGAGAACCGTTTTTTGATATATCAATTATATAAAAAAAATTGATTAAAAAAGATATTAAATATATTTTTGAAGAGAAAAAGTTTTGAACTGAACAAGGAGATTTACTTAAAAACTTTTGTCATCAAATTTTTTAAATTAAATCAAATCATCATATTGTAATTACTATTCATTAAAATATGATATATTTAATGATGATTAAAAAAAATTACCGCTACTACCGAAATTACCACTATATAATTAAGAAATCTAATAAAAGAATCAGTTATTTTGTAAAATTTCAACTATAAATTAAAATTTTATATAAAAATGACTCGCTTGCGATCTCTGTTAAATCGTTTAAACGCAGATTTTTCTCTTTTTGATGCTCGATATCACAGTTTTAGGAGTATACAGAGTATCATAAATTCCCAACACAGTCCTTACTCGGAGTAAAATACAATACGAATCGGACGTCTGCGAGATATATTTAAATTCGACCTATTTCTCGCCCGCGCGACAGTCATCCAGCTGTTTTATCAGTCATGGTTCAATTACCATGATAAGTAACTCGCATGCGGTCGTTTTCGAGCAGGTGATTCCCAATCGACTCTCGCTTTACTAGGTCGATTTATTCATTTACATTTGCCCTGCGCACCTACATCTGTTTTTCGCGCTAACATGTAGCGATCAACGTTTCAACTTTCGAATATGTATTCATTATTTGTACTTTTGTTCAGTACATGTATTATTATAAAGATTTTTGTGGAAGCTAATAAAATATTAGTGAGAATTTATTATGTACGCTAAAATTCCATAAGTCGCCTGTAAGAAAATTTTTATATTTTTCTAATGATAACAAGATTTATCAAATAAAGAAAGAATTTTAAATAATAACTAATATTCTCTCAAGTCCCAATCATTTAATTAAGGAGGCTTTATACATTGAACCGTGAAATATAAAATTTAGCTCAGCCAAGTTCAAGGACAAATATAAACAGGTGATAGAAATTTGTCATCTCTTATCGCGAGAATATCGCACTACGCGCTTTTTGGTGGCACACGAGCGGCGCCTAAGGTTCTGGAACGTTCCGGCAAGAATGCAAGGAACTAATTGTCATACCTTCATCTTCGCGACCGCCGCATTCTCAGAATGCTCAGTCGTGGCGATATGCGACCGATTATAAACATATAAAATGCCTTTGCGATCGTTCCTTACATTCTCTAGTCATAGCCAGAGACAGATGGCTCTTTACCTGCTTTGACAAATCCCGTATCCCAATGTTTTTATTTACCCCTTTTTTTCTACTCCATCTTTTTTATCCACAATGAACTTTCATAAGAAACGACGCAAAGCGTTGTTGCGATAATGGATGAAATCTTTTATGATGAAGGTAAACGAGACTCATAAGACGAATAGAGACTAATTTGCATCAGCTTATAGAAAATCAAGAAAAAAATTTTTTTTTTAGAGAAGAAAAAGCAATGATTGGAGAGATTGAAGGACTAATCAATATATGTCAAATAATTATATATTTCAATTATAAATTAATATTAAAATTTAAAGCAATAAAAAATATTTTATGTATCAATCTATATGTATAAATGTTTCGATCAAAATTATAATCTTTTGTAGGCATTTGTACATTATGGCATCAAATACGATTTGCAAAAAATAACAATTTAGCCATTTAGAATAACACGTACTGTTTCTTTTTTTTTCATTTCGTTATCAACGAACGCGATTCTGCTATTAGAAACATGGACGAAATTAATTATGGAACCGTATCGGATTAACACAGATTGCCAAGAACACCATTCACGGCGTGCATTACCGCCACGACAGGACAAAAAGGAGTTACTAATTTCGAACAAGTCTATATTTGGGGTCCCTCGCGTGTGCGCCTCTCGCCATCGCCTGCCGCCCTCTCCGTTGGGACCCCGGCGCGCTCGTTCTTTTAATATCGTCGTCGGGCCCCGGACACTATAATATGCGAGGTCTGTATACGCGAGACCAGGTCCCGGGCCCTGCTGCTTGTTGGCCGTGGTATAGGCTATAGGTACCGGGGCCTTAACCGTCGCTCCTCGGTCGCTAAAGCTAAGCGTGTATACATGTTCGGTGCATAAATAAGGAGCGCAGCTCGGGAGGCATTAAATCACGCGCGAGGATCGCGTGTGTGCAGATGGAATGGGGCAGGGGCACGGAGAGGAGAGGAAACGAACAGAAAGGAAAGGGCTAGAAAGAACGAGGAAAGGAGAAACAGAGGCGGGATAAGAACGAGGGAGGAGCGCGGGTGCGACGTGCAGATAACCCGAACCACCGGATCCACAGGATGTATCTTCACGGATTCGCGGTGCTACGTCCGCGTACGGGCACGCACCCCCGCCGAGCCAATATGCCCCTTGCCATCAACCGTTGTCCACCTTCTTGAGTAGTCCCGCGATTATGCTGAGAAGTATCCGTGCGGACAGTGAACGTGAAGCAGCCACGATGGAGTCTGCGGTCACGTCCCAGAATTCAGTTTCGGGGATGCGGAAGGTAACGCGCAGTAGACACCGCAATTAAGTCGTTACGCGATCGAGTTGGAAATTCTACATCGATTTCCGATATCGTAAATATATCGCTTCGTGCTCCCTGGCAAATTAATGTCGCTAATATGAACGATAAATTTTGAAGGAAATAAGCTTCCTCATATTAAATGTTTGGAAAATATGTTTTAAAATGACCATGGAATCGATATAAGCAAAAATTCAACACGCACAAATTTTTCTGTTATTATTTTGTAATTAAATTTGAATTTTTGTCTTTATATAATATAAAAAAATTAATATGTGCGATAAACTTACAGATTTGATACGACAGATTCCATAAACTTTTTTCTTATAAATTTTCGAAAAAAGTTCTGTTCCATTTAACAGTTGATTTAAAAGATATCTTATATAATATGTTTATATTACATTTCTTATCTTTCATCATATCATATAATTTGTGTAACTCGATTATACTATAAATACCGAAGAATTTTTAAAGAAATCTCGACGACAAGAATTGCAAAATCTTGACACAATAGTGGCGAGTTTAAGGCAAACTGGTTGGTACGCACATTAAGGGCAGGGAAGTTCTTGAGGTAGACGCAAAACTCAATCCGTGAGCGCCGTCCGAATCCCGTAACGAGACGGACGCGCAAAGTGGAGGAGAAGAAGAAACGAGGTAGACTCGAACGGTATCCAAAAACGCCTCGTGCAATCTATCACGCGCAAAGAGCGCAGCAAGAAGCGAAGTTAGGAATGTTAATGTGGGCAGCGGGAGCAGGCAGTCGGTGCGCATGCGCCACCCCCCGCGGAGCCAATCACCGCCCGAGAAATGGTAGCTGCGCCCGAGTCAGCTCCTCGCGAACACCATAAGCCCGGGAAGATGGAAGAAGAATCGCACGACTCCTCTTCGCGTTCTCTCTTCTCCTCCTCCTTCTTCTTTATTCTTCGGTCCTTCCTCTCCTTCCATCTCAACATTGGATAAAACGCGGAGGAGGAGGGAGGCGTGGAAACGAGGCAACAGCGAGAAAGAGCGAGAGTAATGAGAGAGGAGAGAGGAGAGCCCGACTGTGTGGAAGCCCGGACGCCGATGAGGACCCGTAGAAGGAGGAAGAGGCTGATTGCGTCCGGGGCGCGTAAATCTTGTTGATGGAAATTGTTCGCGGACCTTCAGTTTGTTCGGCGATTACATCCTGCGGCGAACGCGTTCGCCGGTAGCGGGGCCTCCTTTCTCTGTCTCTTTCCCTCTCCTTCTTTTTCCTATTCCTATCCCCTCTTTCTCCTCCATTCCCTACGCCTATCCGTCTGCCGAAGGACCTCTTTCTTCACGGACGCCGAGATTAATGAGCGTACCGCTCGGTACTTTTAATTCCGAAGAGCGAGTGCAAATAAGTACCGCCATCCGTCTTGCCCACCAATTATCACCGGGCAGGGAGAGCCTGCTCTTTCTCTCTCTCTTTGTCTTCTGTACTCTCATTTCGGTTTCCTTCGACGTCGTCGTCATCATCGTTGCCCCTCTCTCTCTCTCTCTCCTCTCTCTCTCTCTCTCTCTCTCTCTCTCTCTCTCTCTCTCTCTCTCTCTCTCTCTCTCTCTCTCTCTCTCTCTCGTCTCTCCTCCCTTTCACGTCTTTACGCAACGAGTATCAGTTTGATATTTGTGCCGAAAAGATTTCTAGCCGTGCAAGTTCGAAAGAGAGTCTCGCGATGATGGATATCAGGTGCATCGATAAGGGTAGCGCGGTAACTGGTAACGCGTTAACGTTAATGAAGACACCGTCCTGCGCCGGCGACTTTTTTCCTCAGTCTCGTTCCCTTACCCCTTTTCCCTCCCTTGTATTTTAATTCGCACATCACGCGCATTAACTTCAATGTATGTTACTCACTATGCGTATATTCCGATTTGCGTTTCGCCGAATAACGAATGCGTTGAATTTGCGAACGTGTAGCGCGCGCGCGTGCGAATGTTTCTCTTCAGCGAGGGGTATCCTGAGGATAACGGAGAGAAAAGATTCTCACGCGATGCCTTCGCGAGTAGTGGAGCACATACGGACTTCGTTAACTCTCAAGTTTATTAACTCTCGCGCTACGGCGAAGCGATATAATGTATAGCTTTACTCATCCAAACGATAAGAGTATGTTCTAAATATGTTCTACATATATAAAAACACGATGCGATTGCTTGTGTCGAATGTATTACGCTCCTTCTAATGCGAGATGTTATCTGTTTCTCCATAAAAAGAGGCAAACGGAATTTGATAAAAAATTCCGTTCGATTTCCGTTCAATTTGATAAAAAAATTTATTCGAATTCATTTCATTCGAATATATAGATTTGTTAAGAAATATATTGATGAAGAGAATGATCGATAAAACTGCATTTGTCGTACAATATATTCACGAAGACACTGTTTTGTGTATATATATATATATATATATATATATATATATGTGTATGCGCATTTTGATTTAATCTCGAGGTTTATTGCAACGTCGAATTTGGTTTCCGAGTAACCGTCATGCAGCCGATGAACAAATGATACGTTACACCCACGTCTACGGTCCGAAATTGTCTATAGACGCGAACGCGCGCAGCCTCATGCCGCACGAGGATCCTAAATTAGAGGAATGTCTGATTTACATCTTAAGATATCTCGGATGAAGCTATAAATAATTTCGGTGGTGGAATGTTAATGCGACCCTAGATCAGAAAGGAACTGAGCGAATGTTCCGCGGACCTCCAGTCCACGCTCGACGTCCAATCAAATTGGAAATACTACTACCATCGCCTACCAATCCGTGTTGTGCCTTCTCGAAAACAGCGACGAAAACAGGTCACGTTATAGTCTCACGTAAAACGATCGAATACATATTAATAGTCTGAATCACATGCGGTCGATCGTCGCGTTGGCGAACACAACTTATTTGAGTTGCTGTCTCTTTCTAAGAATACAAAAAATGCAGGGGAGAGAGAGAGAGAGAGAGAGAGAGAGAGAGAGAGAGAGAAACTCGATCTCACTATGATTAACTATCTGTGGTTTTGAATATTTTTTTAACATTTAATCGATGACGAATTACTCGAAATATCGCAGAGAATCGCCCTTGCCGGGAATTCTATTGTGCGACCTATACGTGATGTATCTTATACCGTAACGATAGGTGAAGGTAGCGAGAGAGACGTACGAGATGCGCGGGAGGCTGAGATAGGGACAGAAGGAAGAGGGGTCACGTGAGGGGTTACGAAGAGGAAACGGGGGGGGGGGCGCGGCGCAGGACGGAGGGAGAGTCGAGCTGTCAGAGGCAGAGACGTTCTGGGATGGCCCCCATCCTAGTCCTCGCTCTCGTCGTCCTCCTCGTCTGTAATCGTGGGGGCGGTAACGTAGTCCTGTGCCCGACAGGATCACATCGCCACGCCGCTACTGTACCTATATATCTATGTACGTACAGCACAACGCGTGGCGTTGCCCTGCCTGGCAGGCAAGTAACGCGGACTGCCAATCTCGGCCGCCTAACGCAAAATCAAGTCGGAGATTGTCCCATTGTATAACCCAACGCTCCTCGTTCGCCCGCCTTCGAGAAGCTTGCGAGATAACCGTCAACCTCGCGCGCGGTTGCACGTTTCTACCGGAAGGCGTGGAGGTAAAACGGACGATACCGCGTAATAAATTATTGTGACGTACGATAATTGATACTAGATTGTGCGATACTCTAATGTCGAGCACAACAAGAATGATGATATGAAAGAAGAAACAAAAGGAAAAATGTATTATTTTAATATAAAAATATAGAACTAATATTACGTATATAATTTATCTTTTGCCAATATCTTATGTCAATAGTTGCAGGATGTATTAGTATATGAAGCGATTAATCCGGCAAGTAGTTAATTTTGCTATATGACTAAGTCAACACGATTCTCAAGAACATTTACAAAAATAACGACTTTCTTCATGGGGTATGACATATACGCTGTGATTACTGGATGAAACAGAATACGGAACGCAATCGATCACAACATTAGAGATATCGTCGAAAGTAACCTGATCTGCGGGGTAAGATAAATAATAAGCCGACAATGTGCGACGGGAGGGTCAAGAAACTTGGCGTCTATAGTATCCTCTCTCTTATTTATAAGAGAATCTCTTCTCGGAGAGTTTGATGATGTAATTTATATTACTATTTAATAAAAACAATAAAAACACAATTTATAATTCACTTCAGCTAACATTAAAAAATAAAGAACTATTTCTTGTATTTTATTTTGTTAATTAATCAATCTATTTAATAGTCAATATATAATACTACTAAACATTACAACACTACTAAAATATAGAATTCCGATATATTCATATCTCTAATCTAAATATACAATATAATATAAATATAAAATATAAATATACAAATATAAGATATATCGAGGCATTCATACAAGATTCAAGAAATCAATGTCGCACCTACAGAATTCAACACGAATTTGCGTTTAATTCAGCTATATTCTCCGAATCATGTGTACTCGATTAAATCACGCGAGATTAAACAGCAAATACGCGGAAGATAATCCGTTCGCGTCGAAACATAATAATTCTTGCGCCGCAATTCCGCACGCATTTAATCGATCACGCTCTTTCTCGCTCTTTCTGAACGCGGGATTAATAGGTCTCATCCACGCGGAATCGGCACTCCGTAAAATCCCTCGGGATCCTAGAACGGATAATATTCCGAGTTACGGAATAAGGAAAAAGGAGAGACGAAACGCAGATACGAAAAAGAGGAAGAAGAAAAAGAAATCGCGCTGTATCTCCCGAATTCGGAGCCCGTCGAGACGGAGTCCGCCATAATTTCAGCATCGATCATTCGCGAAGCGTCGGTCGCCCGCGCAAAAGCGTCGACGAGTTACAGCGGAACCTCCACGCGCGGTGTCGCAAAAAGAGTTACCGCACTGAGAACACGAAATACTTTATTCATTCGGACGGGGGTTGGCCCGAGGGGTGCGTCGGTGTGCAGTCATGTCCCAGCGATAAAGCGTATATAGAGAAAGAGATGCCAATAAATATGTCCCCGTCGGACATGCAATATGTATGCCGATATCTGCCAATCCGCGGATAAGACCCGCGGATCCAATTCACCACGTCGCGACTTGTCTCCGCTTCTTCTTCTTCGTTTTTTTTCTTCATCTTCTTCTCGTTCTCGAGGCCCCGACATCGTCGGCGCCGCAAAAAGGGCCCCGGCTTACGCGCGAGCAATCTGATGAACGTATTGAGATGAGATGTGCCGCCACGATGATGATAATCGATACCAGGGTTTCTTAAGTTGGATCTTGGTGGTCGGATGTTTACACGGAGGTTCTGCGTTATCCCGTGTTGTTTAACGCATGTTCACAGTACATACCGACAGCAAAGAATTTTTCCATTAAAACATTAGACGAAAGGATCGTTCATATCACATGCAATTGTTATATTGCTAAAACGTGCGCGCAATTTTTGTCTATTCTATTTTTTTCTCATAAAATTGTAAGTTCTTTTTGAAAAAATAATCCATATTGCTAAATTTTAAAGCAAGTAAATCGACGAAAATGCATTTTTAAATCATCAGTTACACTTTAAAGGAATGAGTATAAGTCAATCAAGTATAAATGCGGCACTAAATTAGCAGCTTGAGAGATTTCAAAAGATGTCAGACGGAAGAGACTGTAAGAACAAAGCAACATTTAAAGCCGTGTGAGAGAGAATGGTATACCGACCAAGTTGAGACCCTTTTTGTCACGGGTGAAAGGAGGACGATCGTCGCATCGGGTGGTCGCCGATCGCGACGGATAGACGTCCGATTTGGCAGCAAAACATTCGCCGATCTGCCGTATTAACGATCTCATCAATAAAGCTTTCCTTCGTGTCCATGCAGACGGTCCTGAGGCTCGAGAAGCACGACGCGAGTCTGTGGGCTCTCCTTGATACCGCGCAAGAAAAATCGTCAATTTGTTGAATGCACTAACCATAATCCTACGAGAAAAACAGCGCACCTGCATTTTGTATGCGCCGGGCCCGAAGAATCAAGTACAAATGTCATGTACGAATCAGACAAGGCCCCTTTTTTTGGCTGATATTGAAACATGTTGCGTGTATTAGGGGATAGATTAAATGAGACTTTTTGTTAATTTCTCGACAGACATCTTAAAAGAGCCAGCGCGATAATCATTGTTAAAATATATGCAAATTGTACATTTATTTAATATCAGAATTTTAAATTTTATCGTATTATTTAAAATTTGCAGAAGCCCGTGTTGGATCGATAGCAGTGAAACCCGCTAACGCGTTTCCAACGTGCAAGCGGTATATTGAGAAACTATCTATATGTTTAGATCTTCGTATTTCACGCGCTCGAACTGGTTAATTGACGCTAGGCAGATGCATACTTGCTTTTACCGTCCTGCTAAACGTATCAATTCTACACGCTCGGCTACGCAAATAAACCACGTATTTTTGGATGTTGACTCAGTGTGGAAATGTACATCGAAGAAATATTTGCCTTGATTCCGTATACCTACACGGTGTATCTCAAACACTGGATTTCTTCATGACAATAACATCATTTCGGATTTGATTAATAATTGAGAAAGGAAAATCCCTGCGTAATCTCATCACGTTCTTATTACATTATTACCAATAAGATTATGTTGACATTATTGCTAGCGTCATGCGAGTTTACCGTTTATCTTTACCAACAAGCAGGCTACTGTAATCAGTAATTTACAAATATAAAAACATGAGTAATTGTAATTCTAACGATCATAATATCCGACTTCATTTACATCTAAGAAAAATGTTGAATAACAATGCCACAATACTTAATGTTTATGCATAATCCACGATACGTCGGCATATAAGTGCCTCGATTAAGCATTAACGTGCCCTAGATTTATTTGCTGCACAGGGGAGCTATGGTTTTATTTCTATTCTCGGCTCGAGCGCGCGCGATTTAAGTGCAGATTTCCGGCGAGTCGCGCGAGATAACGTCATGCGAGGAGAGGTTCCGCTTCGCGATCGCCCAGCGAAAAGGAAACATAAAGAGGGGCTTTTCTTCCCGCGCACGCTCGTATATCATGGTCTCGTAATAATATCTAGTCACTTCCGATCCAAGCACCCATGTGAAACACATCCACGCAGGCCGCGATAACGTTTTTACAAAATTGTCATCATTTATTGTTTATCACATCCCAGATTTCGCTTCGCAAATATTTTCGCAACGCTTTTGAAATAAGCTTAAACGCAGATACATTATGCAAAATTTAATGTTTCCATCTTTAATATTATATCTATTATTGTCAAATCAACATGACGCGTACATTCTCGAAAATGTCAATCAAAAATATCTGATAAGTTTTGATGTGATAAAGACATCACATCAAACTTATCAGATATTTATCTGTGTATGTGTGTCAAATCATGTAATGTTTAAAATTGAAATTATATTGATTAAATTCTGACAAACAATTATCATGAAACCACACTAAAGTACGCAGCATATTACATATATTCACACCAAACGCGTTTGGTCGCACGTGCTTAAAATATTCATATATTGACGCGTGCATTCATAGCTGTGTAACGCATGGCGAGTACGCATTTCGCATGGGGGCATCGAAAACTCATGGACTGAATTATATTGTGGGTTCCGTTCTGTGACGATAGAGGGATCGGTTTTTTTTCTTCATGGATAGTGATTTTATTCCTCGATGCAATCTCACTAGGAGGAAGGAGTGAAGAAATATCTTTGAATATCTCTTTATTATTTATAATGATTTTGTCACGATTCATGTGAAACTTTTCCTAAGAAAAAGAACAAACTCTAAAACTTATATAAAAAAAAATATATATATATATATATATATATATATATATATATTACTGTTTTACATTTATAATTTGCACAATAAAGTTTTAAAATTTGCAGACAAATTCTTCGCTTTAAATCATTGAAACTTTATTCATTATTATCTTGAAACATCAATGTTATAAGAAATATTTAGGAGCGACTCTCTCGATTAAGCCGTCATTTTACGATAATGCCACGTTTTGTAGAAGAATTAGAAAATTTTATGCTCAGTGAAAGTACCGATTAAGGTTGTATACTACCGGAATATTTCGGTAGGATTGAGAGAGACAAGTTTACCGACGCTCGTTACCGCTAAACTATTCTTAAACTAAACGGTTTATCGCCTAACCCTTGCCGGTGAGAACTGTGCAATTACCGAGTTGTTCTTACCAACCAGATTCGTGTGGGAACTAAAATATGGTAAATCGTAAACTCCTGCCGTTTATGTTACGCGTTAAAGCAAGAATCTCCTACGCACAAAGACAATCTACTATCAAATTAATTTGTGATCCGCTCATTTTTTCTTCTCCCAAGCCACTATAACTTTTATTGCCTCAGAACAGCGCGATCTCCGCGATCGTTCTAAAAAAGCCTCATTCGAGATGAAATATTGCCAACTAAACACATATAAAGATCTGAAAATATATTAAAACATTCCTGATGCGATCAACACAACACTTATTATTTGTGTTCGTAAGAAAGAAAGCAAAATATAAAATACTAAACAAAATCTGACGAACTTCTACGCCAAGTTCGTCAATATCAAATCAAAAGTGTGAATAAAAATAGATGAAGCGATATAGCATTAGTTATATTTCTTCACGAACGATAGCGGATGAACTCATGCGCGAAGTTGTGCGGAACGATCGGCCCACCGTATGATCATTGTATATAAGGGGCGGAGAAACGAGGGATGAACGTGTCAGAAGCAGTCCCTGGGGTCTAATTATGAGTTTGTACAGAGGGTCGGTTAGTCGACTCCGCCGCGTAAGGAAAGGGCCCTATTGACTCATTGACCGAAATATCTTCATTGAGTATCTTGAATGAATTAATAGCACGTACATGTCAAGTATATCGTAATGAACAGGTACAAACGTCTAACATTGTCGATACAGAATCTAAATAATTAGTTCTAACTTGTTTCCTTTTATATATATATATATATGCATGCATGTGTATATATATGATATTGAGAAGCTGAGAAGAAAATAAATTCAAAGGAACCGGTCCCAAAAAAGCTTTAAACGATGATCGCGTTGCCGAATCGCGCAATCATAAATAATCTCATAGAAATCGTAGTGTCATTAAGATCTCGTCACACATCGATGCTCGCACGATGTAAGGTGCGTGTTCCGAAAAAATCGGGAAGAGCGACGGCAAGGGATGAGCGCTGAGACCGGGGTGATGGGCGGAGGTGGGGTCACGAGTCGACGGAAAGTTCGCCCCGGCAATATTTCGCGGCGTGGTCGGACAAAAGGGGACACAATGCCGAGGGCAGGATCGATTCTCCTCGCTCGAGAGAAGAGGATCGCGGACGGGAGGCTACGTGGTTACGTTGCACGAGAGACGTCGAGTAGACCGGGCCACATTGTTGCCGAAACGATGCTCACCGTCGGGCTTGGGGAAACAACGAGCCACCGGACTCCCGAGAGGCGTAATTAATCACTTTTTGTTGCGCATGGCAAGAGAGAGAGAGAGAGAGAGAGAGAGAGAGAGAGAGAGGAGGGAGGAAGGAAGGAAGGAAGGAAAGAGAAAGATGAAGATACTCCCGCGCCGCGCGTTGGGTTCTTGAGGATCGACATCTTCGAGTCGATGGCCTGGGACCAATCGATTTAAAATCACTCGCTAATTAAAGAAAAGACATTGCGATTGATTAATCTCGATGTAATGTCTTAAAACATATTCAAAAAAGATATACTTTCCAATCTGGAAACTTCTAATAATATATTATACTATATATATATTTAATAATAAAATAATAATAATTATATAATATATAATAACAATAACAATAATAATAATATATTTTTTGAACTTTATAATTATTTTAATATGTAACAATTAATATCATATTTAGTTAAAGAATATATGATAGCTTCCAATTTGAAATAATATGCACCTAGAAGATATAGCTGGGAAATTAGTTTCTATAATGTGACATTCGTCCTTAACATTTCCAATCACAAAAGAATTTTGTTTGCATAGCAAGCGTTTCCAATAAGCATATATATATTGCTATTAGCATTATTACATTTTCTAAAATCACTCGTATAAATCGATGTCATAAGCATCATCGTCAAAAGGATTTCTGACACTCGACCTTTACGAATCGCGTCATGAATAATCGTAGCGAGATATTCGCATATGTTCTCTTCTCGTCGCTTCCCTTCTGTCCACGTTCCCACGACAAAGATCAGCGACCGACAGTCGCGCGGTTCCCTCGAGAGGCCCGAGAAACTTTTCGGCTATGATCCGGTAATTACCAACGGAGCTAGAGGTCGTTGGGGCTGTTAACGTTCGGCGGCTAATGGTATGCTCGCCGGCAATAAAAAGCCTGGAACAACGGACAGAAATCAAGGGAAAAGAAAATAGACGGGTAAGGAGAACGACTGGTGGCGGCGGCGGCGGCGGCGGCGGCGGCGGCGGCGGCGGCGGGCGGCGGCG